>NW_027003801.1:0-12500 GCF_036934945.1 Oncorhynchus masou masou
TTCTGGAAAGCCCTGATGCTATGGTTTCACCTGAGATGTACTTAGGTTCTGGAAAGCCCTGATGCTATGGTTTCACCTGAGATGTACTTAGGTTCTGGAAAGCCCTGATGCTATGGTTTCACCTGAGATGTACTTAGGTTCTGGAAAGCCCTGATGCTTTGGTTTCAACTGAGATGTACTTAGGTTCTGGAAAGCCCTGATGCTATGGTTTCACCTGAGATGTACTTAGGTTCTGGAAAGCCCTGATGCTTTGGTTTCAACTGAGATGTACTTAGGTTCTGGAAAGCCCTGATGCTTTGGTTTCAACTGAGATGTACTTAGGTTCTGGAAAGCCCTGATGCTTTGGTTTCAACTGAGATGTACTTAGGTTCTGGAAAGCCCTGATGCTTTGGTTTCACCTGAGATGTACTTAGGTTCTGGAAAGCCCTGATGCTATGGTTTCACCTGAGATGTACTTAGGTTCTGGAAAGCCCTGATGCTTTGGTTTCACCTGAGATGTACTTAGGTTCTGGAAAGCCCTGATGCTATGGTTTCACCTGAGATGTTATCAAGGTTCTGGAAAAGAATTTATAAATATTTGGACGAGCAATGTTGGAGCGGCAAGACTATATAGACTAAGATACAGTAGAATAGAATACTTAGATACATCTGAGATGAGTAATGCATAGACTATGGTTACAGTAGAATAGAATACAGTATATACATATGAGATGAGTAATCATAGACTAAGATACAGTAGAATAGAATACAGTATATACATATGAGATGAGTAATATAGACTAAGATAAGTAGAATAGAATTTATAGAATATTTGAATACAGTAGATACATATGAGATGAGTAATGCATAGACTAAGATACAGTAGAAAGAATACAGTAGAATAGAATAGAATACAGTAGAATAGAATACAGTAGAATAGAATACAGTAGATACATATGAGATGAGTAATGCATAGACTAAGATACAGTAGAATAGAATACAGTATATACATATGAGATGAGTAATGCATAGACTAAGATACAGTAGAAAGAATACAGTAGAATAGAATAGAATACAGTAGAATAGAATACAGTAGAATAGAATACAGTAGATACATATGAGATGAGTAATGCATAGACTAAGATACAGTAGAATAGAATACAGTATATACATATGAGATGAGTAATGCATAGACTAAGATACAGTAGAATAGAATACAGTAGATACATATGAGATGAGTAATGCATAGACTAAGATACAGTAGAATAGAATACAGTAGATACATATGAGATGAGTAATACATAGACTAAGATACAGTAGAATAGAATACAGTAGATACATATGAGAAGTACAGACTAAGATACAGTAGAATAGAATGAGTAGATACATATGAGAAGTAATGCATAGACTAAGATCAGTAGAATAGAATACAGTAGATACATTGAGATTAAAGACTAAGATACAGTAGAATAGAATACAGTAGATACATATGAGATGAGTAATGCATAGACTAAAATACAGTAGAATAGAATACAGTAGATACATATGAGATGAGTAATGCATAGACTAAAATACAGTAGAATAGAATACAGTAGATACATATGAGATGAGTAATGCATAGACTAAGATAAGTAGAATAGAATACAGTAGATACATATGAGATGAGTAATGCATAGACTAAAATACAGTAGAATAGAATACAGTAGATACATATGAGAATAGAATAGACTAAGATACAGTAGAATAGAATACAGTAGATACATATGAGATGAGTAATGCATAGACTAAGATACAGTAGAATAGAATACAGTAGATACATATGAGATGAGTAATGCATAGACTAAAATACAGTAGAATAGAATACAGTAGATACATATGAGATGAGTAATGCATAGATAAGATACAGTAGAATAGAATACAGTAGAATAGAATACAGTATATACATATGAGATGAGTAATGCATAGACTAAGATACAGTAGAATAGAATACAGTAGATACATATGAGATGAGTAATGCATAGACTAAGATACAGTAGAATAGAATAGAATAGAATACAGTATATACATATGAGATGAGTAATGCATAGACTAAGATACAGTAGAATAGAATACAGTAGAATAGAACAGAATACAGTAGATACATATGAGATGAGTAATGCATAGACTAAGATACAGTAGAATAGAATACAGTAGATACATATGAGATGAGTAATGCATAGACTAAGATACAGTAGAATAGAAACAGTAGATACATATGAGATGAGTAAGCATAGACTAAAATACAGTAGAATAGAATACAGTAGATACATATGAGATGAGTAATGCATAGACTAAAATACAGTAGAATAGAATACAGTAGAATAGAATACAGTAGATACATATGAGATGAGTAATGCATAGACTAAAATACAGTAGAATAGAATACAGTAGATACATATGAGATGAGTAATGCATAGTTCCAAGATACAGTAAATAGAATACAGTAGAATAGAATACAGTAGATACATATGAGATGAGTAATGCATAGACTAAGATACAGTAGAATAGAATACAGTAGAATAGAACAGAATACAGTAGAATAGGATAGAATAAGTAGATACATATGAGATGAGTAATACATAGACTAAGATACAGTAGAATAGAATACAGTAGATACATATGAGATGAGTAATGCATAGACTAAGATACAGTAGAATAGAATAGTGATACATATGAGATGAGTAATGCATAGACTAAGATACAGTAGAATAGAATACAGTAGATACATATGAGATGAGTAATGCATAACTAAGATACAGTAGAATAGAATACAGTAGAATAGAATACAGTAGATACATATGAGATGAGTAATGCATAGACTAAGATACAGTAGAATAGAATAAGTAGTAGAACAGAATACAGTAGAATTAGAATCAGTAGATACATATGAGATGAGTAATACATAGACTAAGATACAGTAGAATAGAATACAGTAGAATAGAATACAGTATATACATATGAGATGGGCAACGCATAGACTAAAATACAAGTGCTACAGTAGAATAGAACAGAATACAGTAGAATAGGATAGAATACAGTAGAATAGGATAGAATACAGTAGATACATATGAGATGAGTAACGCAGACTAAGATACAGTAGAATAGAAAGAATAGAACAGAATACTAGAATAGGATAGAATACAGTAGATACATATGAGATGAGTAAACATAGACTAAGATAAAGAATAGAATACAGTAGATTTCTATATACATATGAGATGAGTAACCATAGACTAAAGTGCAGTAGAATAGATTACTATAGATACATATGAGATGAGTAATGCATAGACTAAGATACAGTAGAATAGAATACAGTAGATACATATGAGATGATAATTTTAAGATACAGTAGAATAGAATACAGTAGATACATATGAGATGAGTAATGCATAGACTAATGCATAGACTGATACAGTAGAATAGAATACAGTATATACATATGAGATGAGGCAGACTAAGATACAGTAGAATAGAATACAGTATATACATATGAGATGAGTAATGCATAGACTAAAATACAGTAGAATTACAGTAGAATAGAACAGAATAGTAGAATAGGATAGAATACAGTAGATACATATGAGATGAGTAATGCATAGACTAAGATTACAGTAGAATAGAATACAGTATATACATATGAGATGAGTAATGCATAGACTAAGATACAGTAGAATGGAATACAGTATATACATATGAGATGAGTAATGCATAGACTAAAATACAGTAGAATAGAATACAGTAGATACATATGAGATGAGTAATGCATAGACTAAGATACAGTAGAATAGAATACAGTAGATACATATGAGATGAGTAATGCATAGACTAAGATACAGTAGAATAGAATACAGTAGATACATATGAGATGAGTAATGCATAGACTAAGATACAGTAGAATAGAATACAGTAGATACATATGAGATGAGTAACGCAGACTAAGATACTAGTAAATAGAATACAGTATATACATTGAGATGAGTAATGCATAGACTAAGATACAGTAGAATAGGGGAAACAGTAGAAAGTGCTACTGATTACATATGAGATGAGTAATGCAAAATATGCAAACATTATCAAAGTGACCAGTGTTCCATTATTAAAGTGCTACTGATTTCTATGTATATAGGGGCAACTGCCTCTAAAGTGCTACTGATTTCTATGTATATAGGGGCAACTGCCTCTAAAGTGCTACTGATTTCTATGTATATTTTGGGGCAACCGCCTCTAAAGTGCTACTGGTTTCTATGTATATTGGGGCAACTGCCTCTAAAGTGCTACTGATTTCTATGTATATAGGGGCAACCGCCTCTAAAGTGCTACTGATTTCTATGTATATAGGGGCAACCGCCTCTAAAGTGCTACTGATTTCTATGTATATTGGGGCAACCGCCTCTAAAGTGCTACTGATTTCTATGTATATAGGGGCAACCGCCTCTAAAGTGCTACTGGTTTCTATGTATATAGGGGCAACTGCCTCTAAAGTGCTACTGATTTCTATGTATATTTTGGGGGCTAAAACCTATGTATATTTTGGGGCCTCTAAAGTGCTACTGATTTCTATGTATATTTTGGGGCAACTGCCTCTAAAGTGCTACTGATTTCTATGTATATTTTGGGGCAACCGCCTCTAAAGTGCTACTGATTTCTATGTATATTTTGGGGCAACTGCCTCTAAAGTGCTACTGATTTCTATGTATATAGGGGCAACTGCCTCTAAAGTGCTACTGATTTCTATGTATATTTTGGGGCAACTGCCTCTAAAGTGCTACTGATTTCTATGTATATAGGGGCAACCGCCTCTAAAGTGCCACTGATTTCTATGTATATAGGGGCAACTGCCTCTAAAGTGCTACTGATTTCTATGTATATAGGGGCAACCGCCTCTAAAGTGCTACTGATTTCTATGTATATTTTGGGGCAACTGCCTCTAAAGTGCTACTGATTTCTATGTATATTTTGGGGCAACTGCCTCTAAAGTGCTACTGGTTTCTATGTATATTTTGGGGCAACTGCCTCTAAAGTGCTACTGATTTCTATGTATATTTTGGGGCAACTGCCTCTAAAGTGCTACTGATTTCTATGTATATTTTGGGGCAACTGCCTCTAAAGTGCTACTGATTTCTATGTATATAGGGGCAACTGCCTCTAAAGTGCTACTGGTTTCTATGTATATAGGGGCAACTGCCTCTAAAGTGCTACTGATTTCTATGTATATAGGGGCAACTGCCTCTAAAGTGCTACTGGTTTCTATGTATATAGGGGCAACTGCCTCTAAAGTGCTACTGATTTCTATGTATATAGGGGCAACCGCCTCTAAAGTGCTACTGATTTCTATGTATATAGGGGCAACTGCCTCTAAAGTGCTACTGATTTCTATGTATATAGGGGCAACTGCCTCTAAAGTGCTACTGATTTCTATGTATATAGGGGCAACCGCCTCTAAAGTGCTACTGGTTTCTATGTATATAGGGGCAACTGCCTCTAAAGTGCTACTGATTTCTATGTATATAGGGGCAACTGCCTCTAAAGTGCTACTGGTTTCTATTGAACTGTCTGTGGGGAAGCTATAAGAATTAGAGGACGTTTCTAGTGGATTTGGACTTCTGCCAAGAGTCATTTTCCGGCCAACGTGCTCTAGCGGGACTGTCGGAATGGGACAAACGCCCACACAGGCTAATGGCCACATACCCATGCAGTACAAATAAACACACAGGCTAAAGGCCACACACCCACGCAGTACATACAAACACACATAGAATTACACATGCACATTTACACACACGTTTAAGCACACACAATGGTCGTATGTGGACAGACAAACGGCATCTCAGGTGAAACGAAGTCCAAAAAACAGACTTCCTGCTGGTCTTATACCTTCTCCACAGAAAGTCTCCAGAATGACAGAATAACAATGATTAGATTATTATTATTACTTATTAATATTATAATGACATTGTCTCATTGTCTCACACCACCTCAGTCCTTATCTGTGGTACTGTATATTAACTATATACCACACCTCCTCAGTCCTTATCTGTGGTACTGTATATTAACTATATACCACACCTCCTCAGTCCTTATCTGTGGTACTGTATATTAACTATATACCTCAGTCCTTATCTGTGGTACTGTATATTAACACCACCTCCTCAGTCCTTATCTGTGGTACTGTATATTAACTATATACCACACCTCCTCAGTCCTTATCTGTGGTACTGTATATTAACTATATACCACACCTCCTCAGTCCTTATTGATTAATTACAACACATAGGTGTATTATAAGGCATTATAAAGGTCATTAAAATAATGATACATACGTACTTCATAGAAACTGTTACCCTTCATATACTCTAACAACTCACATTTTAAGATTCATTATGTCATTTGTTCCATGTTAAGGGCTCTAACCTTGGAACAAAACTATTTGTCTCCCTCTTGCTGTTGCATGCAGTTCCTCTCTCTCTTCCTCCATTCCTCTAACCCCTCCCTCCTTCTAACCCCACCCCTTTGGCAGAACCAGGAAGTCCCTCCCCTTCACAAACTCTCTTCTGAGGAAACGAAACTGATCTGAGTCTCTCTGTCGTCTGTCTGTGTGAGAGTGAACAACCGTCCAAATGGCTCAACAGGGAGTTCTGCTGGACCAGGACCAGTTCTGTTGTTCTGTCTGTCTGGATCTACTGAAGGAGCCGGTCACTACTGCCTGTGGACACAGTTACTGTAGGAGCTGTATTGAGGGCTGCTGGGATCAGGATGTTCTGAAAGGGGTCTATAGCTGTCCTCAGTGCAGAGAGACCTTCACTCCAAGGCCTAATCTGAGGAAAAATAACATGTTGGCTGAGCTGGTGGAGAAACTAAGGAAGACAGGACTCCAGGCTGCTCCCCCTCCTGCTCTGTGCTATGCTGGACCTGGAGATGTGGCGTGTGATTTCTGCACTGGGACCAGAAAGCAGAAAGCCCTCATGTCCTGTCTGGTGTGTCTGGCCTCTTACTGTGAGACTCACCTCCAACCTCACTATGAGTCTCCTGCTTTCAAGAAGCACAAGCTGGTCAAAGCCACCGCACAACTACAGGAGAAGATCTGTTCTCATCATGACAAACTGCTGGAGGTTTACTGTCGTACCGATCAGCAGTGTATCTGTCTGCTGTGTGTGATGGATGAACATAAAGGCCATGATACAGTGTCAGCTGCAGCAGAGAGGACTGAGAAACAGGTAAGACCAGAACAACTTGTTGGTGGCTGTCTGATAAACAAAGAATTAAAAATAAAGTAGGAACTAAATCTGTTTGAATATGAGATCATTTAAATGAAATGGATCCACAGCAGAACAAATATGAACACAAACCTTGAGTATATAGATATGTTAACCCAGATTCTCCAAATGTATCACCATTTTCTAAAGTCAAACACTATTATCATTCTGAATAGCGTTTTTTGAGTCCAAAGTTCAGCCTCAACACCTTGATACATGAAATCCTGCCATAAAAACTATAATCATTCACATAGCAACATAATATAATATTGTAAAGGGACTTCCTCAGGATTGTAGACCTTCCTCTCTATGGGTCCTATGTCACATTACTATACTATTGATCTACTGGACTAATAAAGCTTGATAGCTCATTGAAGAGTGATTCTCCACAGAGGCAGCTGGGGATGAGTCAGCAGAAGGTCCAGCAGAGATTCCAGGAGAGAGAGAAGGAGCTGAAGAAGCTCCAAAAAGCTGTGAAGTCTTTCAAGGTGAGTATTGTTGACCAGAGGAGACACACCATTTCACTTCTCTCCTCCAGTTAGAGAGAGAGAGAGAGAGAGAGAGAGGGGCCCCTGTCCAATCCCACTGACCCCACTGTTGGGAACAGGCTGTCTGGACCCCTTTCAGAGAATAGACTGGTTCATGTAACCAACTGGGCTGCCTCATCACATAACCATGAGTAACCATGACGACTCATGTCCCCTATACATTAAAATGGAACTGTCTCTCTCTCTCAATTGAATTAAATTCATAGGGCTTTATTGGCATGGAAATATATGTTTACATTGCCAAAGCAAGTGAAATAGACAATAAACAAAAGTGAAATAAACAATCAGAAATGAACAGTAAACATTACACTTGGAAGGGATTTGGGGGATGGGTGAGGTTCTATTAGAAGTTAGTATGACTCTGATTTTCTCAGAAGTACTGAGTTCGGTAGGAGGATTTAGAGGTGTAAACCGTGATTGAACACACTCCAGAACAGTAGGTGGCGCCATGCACCTTTAACGTTGGTTTGAGGACCTCCATTATATCATAGAAGAAGAAGTTGGTCTGTGAGGGTTTTGTTGTTCCTGAGGAGGGCTACTATTATTTTTATTTTTATTTTCAAGTATTTTCAGAATGTATTAAAGCCAAAGCTAAAGCTTCCCTAAAACAATTCAATATATCAGTCAATATATTTTCTCTCTGATTTATTTTCTCTCCGTCAACCGTTCCATCGCATCTTAACCGTCTTACCGGGCGGGCACTAGGACCCGGGGGAGGCTGCTGCTGCAGAGGCTGCTGCACCGCTCGTGACTGTCAGTCCCCCTTGTAGCTCATTGGTTAAGCTGTGGCTCGAGACTGTTAACAGTTAACGGACAGGAAACGGCTCTGACAGGACACATTCATGTCGAGGCAGTGATGTGAATGTGTGGTAAGTTAGAATAGAGAGAGAGTTTTCACTACTATAGACTTTGGTCATAATCAAAGCTTTGTTAACCAATAGGGTTTTATGTGAGGCTGCCTGTAAGTTACAGTGTAACAGACGTTACTAACGGTAACGGTGTCTTTTAAATTCGACATAAGTTATGTGGCGATGATATCTAGTTAACGTTGTATTTAATGTAGTGTAATGACCTGACTCGATCATAAAGGAACAATTGTCCAGACAGAGGATTGAGTTACGAATTGACGGTTTATTAGCAACTTTACACAGGCTACTGTTTGGCCTGAGCTCACGCCAAATAAATGAAAGATACCCCACAAGCCAATCGGGACCTTCTCTTGTGAAGCCCAGACGTCAGAGAGAGAACAAAGGCTGAAGCTTAACTTCCAATGCCCCGCCCCCTCCACGCCACTCCGCCAACCACCAGGATGCCCGGCATCAGAACATCCCAGGCATTCCTGTGATTGGCAGATAGCAGGTTGATTGGCATGTCGGACCCCGCGAACACTGGGAACTGGTAAGTACAACACAACCAGCTACTAGCCGAACACATAACACACAGCTGTCTGTGCGGGTCGCTACAGTAGTTTTACTATCTGTGCCAGGCTATAAATGACACAGATAATATCTAGTTAACGTTGTATTTAATGTAGTTTTACTATCTGTGCCAGGCTATAAATGACACAGATAATATCAAGTTAACGTTGTATTTAATGTAGTTTTACTATCTGTGCCAGGCTATAAATGACACAGATAATATCTAGTTAACGTTGTATTTAAGTTTTTGAAAACAGCATTTGATTATTTTTCAAATTTGGAAAAAATTATTTGTTTATCTTTTCCATGTAGAGTTTTTCCCAAAAAACATTACATTTGAATTATGATTTGTCAGCACAAATTTGGAAAAAATTATTTGTTTATCTTTGTCAAACAGGCTAGGTGCAGTCCTCCCAAAGATATGTTCTTAAAGTTCTGAATGATGATATGAGATATATATTAGGACCAAGAGGTGTTCTGTACCTGTCTGTCCAGGAGGGAGGAGAGTAGAGCAGGACCAAGAGGTGTTCTGTACCTGTCTGTCCAGGAGGGAGGAGAGTAGAGCAGGACCAAGAGGTGTTCTGTACCTGTCTGTCCAGGAGGGAGGAGAGTAGAGCAGGACCAAGAGGTGTTCTGTACCTGTCTGTCCAGGGAGGGAGGAGGTGTTCTGACCTGTCTGTAGAGCAGGACCAAGAGGTGTTCTGTACCTGTCTGTCCAGGAGGGAGGAGGGGAGAAGGACCAAGAGGTGGTACCTGTCTGTCCAGGAGGGAGAGCAGAGTTCTGACTGAACCTGTTCTCTGTCCTAGAGCAGGACCAAGAGGTGTTCTACCTCTGTCCTCTCTCTGTCTCTGTCTGGAGAGCTCTCTCTGTCTCTCTCTCTCTCTGTCTCTCTCTGTCTCTCTCTGTCTCCAGCGCTCTGCACAGTCAGCAGTGGAGGACAGTGATCAGATCTTTACTGAGCTGATCCGCTCCATTGAGAGAAGGAGCTCTGAGGTGAAGGAGCTGATCAGAGCCCAAGAGAAGGCTCAAGTGAGTCAAGCTGAAGGACTCCTGGAGCAACTGAAGCAGGAGATCGTTGAGCTGAGGAAGAGAAGCACTGAGCTGGAGCAGCTCTCACACACAGAGGATCACATCCATTTCCTCCAGGTAACTAAACTGTCTTGTTACATGTGATATGAAATTAACTTCATGGGAAATCTCTCTCTGTCCGTTCCTCTCTCTCTCTCTCTCTCTGTCCGTCTCTCTCTCTCTGTCTGTCTGTCCGTCCCTCTCTCTCTCTCTGTCTGTCCGTCCCTCTCTCTCTCTCTGTCTGTCCTTCCCTCTCTCTCTCTCTGTCTGTCCGTCCCTCTCTCTCTCTCTGTCTGTCTGTCCGTCCCTCTCTCTCTGTCTGTCTGTCTGTCCGTCCCTCTCTCTCTGTCTGTCTGTCTGTCCGTCCCTCTCTGTCTGTCTGTCTGTCTGTCCGTCCCTCTCTCTCTGTCTGTCTGTCTGTCCGTCCCTCTCTGTCTGTCTGTCTGTCTGTCCGTCCCTCTCTGTCTGTCTGCCTGTCCGTCCCTCTCTCTGTCTGTCCGTCCCTCTCTCTCTCTCTCTCTGTCTGTCCGTCCCTCTCTCTCTCTCTCTCTGTCTGTCCGTCCCTCTCTCTCTGTCTGTCTGTCTGTCCGTCCCTCTCTCTCTGTCTGTCTGTCTGTCCGTCCCTCTCTCTCTGTCTGTCTGTCTGTCTGTCCGTCCCTCTCTCTGTCTGCCTGTCCGTCCCTCTCTGTCTGTCCGTCCGTCCCTCTCTGTCTGTCTGTCCGTCCGTCCCTCTGTCCGTCCCTCTGTCCGTCCCTCTGTCTGTCCGTCCGTCCCTCTCTCTCTGTTGGTCTGTCCGTCCCTCTCTCTCTGTTGGTCTGTCCGTCCCTCTCTCTCTGTCTGCCTGTCCGTCCCTCTCTCTCTGTCTGTCCGTCCCTCTCTCTCTGTCTGTCCGTCCCTCTCTCTCTTTCTGTCTGTCCGTCCCTCTCTCTGTCTGTCTGTCCGTCCCTCTCTGTCTGCCTGTCCGTCCCTCTCTGTCTGTCCGTCCCTCTCTCTCTTTCTGTCTGTCCGTCCCTCTCTCTGTCTGTCCGTCCGTCCCTCTGTCTGTCTGTCCGTCCGTCTGTCTGTCCGTCCCTCTGTCCGTCCCTCTGTCTGTCCGTCCGTCCCTCTCTCTCTGTCTGTCCGTCCGTCCCTCTCTCTCTGTTGGTCTGTCCGTCCCTCTCTCTCTGTCTGCCTGTCCGTCCCTATCTCTCTGTCTGTCTGTCCGTCCGTCCCTCTGTCTGTCTGTCCGTCCGTCCCTATCTCTCTGTCTGTCTGTCTGTCTGTCCCTCTCTCTGTCTGTCCGTCCCTCTCTCTCTCTCTGTCCGTCCCTCTCTCTCTCTCTGTCCGTCCCTCTCTCTCTCTCTGTCCGTCCCTCTCGCTCTCTTTGTCCGTCCCTCTCTCTGTCTGTCCGTCTGTCCGTCCCTCTGTCTGTCCGTCCCTCTGTCTGTCCGTCCCTCTCTGTCCTGTCCCTCTGTCTGTCCGTCCCTCGCTCTCTCTGTCCCTCCCTCTCTGTCTGTCTGTCCGTCCCTCTGTCTGTCCGTCCCCCTCTCTCTCTCTCTCTGTCCGTCCCCTCTCTCTCTGTCTGTCTGTCCTCTCTCTCTCTCTCTCTGTCCGTCCCTCTCTCTCTCTCTCTCTCTGTCCGTCCCCCTCTCTCTCTCTCTCTGTCCGTCCCTCTCTCTCTCTCTCTCTGTCCGTCCCTCTCTCTCTCTCTCTCTCTGTCCGTCCCTCTCTCTCTCTCTCTCTGTCCGTCCCTCTCTCTCTCTCTCTGTCCGTCCCCCCTCTCTCTCTCTCTCTGTCCGTCCCTCTCTCTCTCTCTCTGTCCGTCCCCCCTCTCTCTCTCTCTGTCCGTCCCCCTCTCTCTCTCTCTCTCTCTCTGTCCGTCCCTCCCTCTCTCTCTCTCTCTCTCTGTCCGTCCCCCTCTCTCTCTCTCTCTCTCTGTCCGTCCCCCTCTCTCTCTCTCTCTCTCTGTCTGTCCCTCTCTCTCTCTCTCTGTCCGTCCCTCTCTCTCTCTGTCCGTCCCTCTCTCTCTCTCTCTGTCCGTCCCTCTCTCTCTCTCTCTGTCCGTCCCTCTCTCTCTCTCTCTGTCCGTCCCTCTCTCTGTCTCTGTCCGTCCCTCTCTCTCTCTCTCTGTCCGTCCCTCTCTCTCTCTGTCCGTCCCTCTCTCTCTGTCCGTCCCTCTCTCTCTCTCTCTGTCCGTCCCTCTCTCTCTCTCTCT
>NW_027003801.1:17500-115000 GCF_036934945.1 Oncorhynchus masou masou
ACAGTGCTTCTGACCAGGTCTAAAGTAGTGTTCTACGTAGGGAATAGGGTGTAGATGTATTACAACATCATGCTTTAGTGTTTTGCACAAAAATATATAAGATCTCCACCCCCCACTTCCTGTCTGTCATCCCCCAGTTCTGTTAAGACTTCCTCTCATTGAACTGGGCCTCATTCTAAATGGTCACTTTGTATTGATAGTCCATACTGGTCTTTACTATGGTTCTACATACAGTACCTGTATTGATAGTCCATACTGGTCTTAACTATGGTTCTACATACAGTACCTGTATTGATAGTCCATACTGGTCTTTACTATGGTTCTACATACAGTATCTGTATTGATAGTCCATACTGGTCTTTACTATGGTTCTACATACAGTACCTGTATTGATAGTCCATACTGGTCTTTACTATGGTTCTACATACAGTACCTGTATTGATAGTCCATACTGGTCTTAACTATGGTTCTACATACAGTACCTGTATTGATAGTCCATACTGGTCTTTACTATGGTTCTACATACAGTATCTGTATTGATGAGGGCCTCATCATCTGGCAGTAAAACCCTATGGACCTGAAAGGGACTGCAGTGTGCTCCAGTCTCCAGCAGGGGGCAGTAAAACCCTATGGACCTGAAAGGGCTGCAGTGTGCTCCAGTCTCCAGCAGGGGGCAGTAAAACCCTATGGACCTGAAAGGGCTGCAGTGTGCTCCAGTCTCCAGCAGGGGGCAGTATAACCCTATGGACCTGAAAGGGACTGCAGTGTGCTCCAGTCTCCAGCAGGGGGCAGTAAAACCCTATGGACCTGAAAGGGACTGCAGTGTGCTCCAGTCTCCAGCAGGGGGCAGTAAAACCCTATGGACCTGAAAGTGACTGCAGTGTGCTCCAGTCTCCAGCAGGGGGCAGTAAAACCCTATGGACCTGAAAGGGTTGCAGTGTGCTCCAGTAAAAATCAAAGATGAATTAACTCCATTCTGTTGCTAAATGTTTTGCTACAGTTTTCTCTAACGAATAACAAAATACTTTGAGCATTTCCTTGAGTCCTCCAGGTGGGCGGGGTTTGTTTGTACTTTTAGGACTTTTCTATTGGTTCCATTACAACAAACTCAATCAAATCACTGCTTATTAAATATACAACATTATTTTAATGCAGGTTTGTTTCCACATGCAATAAGCCTGTAACGTCTTGTATGATCTCATCAGGTAAAGGTGTGTCAAATGGAAGGGCAAGTCTCACCACTGAGAGGAAAACATCACTGGTCCACCTCTGCATCAGGTCAGCTATGTTGATCAGTACTGTCCCAGGGATGCTGGGAGCAGAGATGAACTCCCTGACCTGGTACCACCTATGGAGTTGTCATTTTAATATCAGTTTAAGCCCATTACTGCTATAACACATAAACCATGTTAATAGAATGAAATGGATCCAGGTTCCATTTATTCTACATCAGATTTACTGCCTGTGGAACACTTCTCCATAGTGTCTGAAATCAAGATGACTGCAGGTCTGAATCCCAAACTAATGGGGGAAATGAATCCATCTAATAACATGGTTTTTAGAGATATGGAGAAAAACATCACAAACTGTACTATTGGGGTGAACAAATACCATTAACATACATACAAGGCATTCAGAAACATTTAGTTACGTTACAGCCTCATTCTACAATGGATTAAATAAATCATGTTCCTATTCAATCCACACACCATACCCCATAATGACATCACAATACTCCATAATGACATCACAATACTCCATAATGACATCACAATACTTCATAATGACAAAGCGAAAACATGTTTATTTTTTATTTTTTGCAAATTATTAACCGAAGTACCTTAATTAAGTATTCAGACCCTTTGAGACGTGAGATTGAGCTCCGGTGCATCCTGTTTCCATTGATCATCCTTGAGATGTTTCTACAACGGGGTTGGAGTCCACCTGTGGTAAATTCCATTGATAGGACATGATTTGGAAAAGCACACACCTGTCTGTATAAGGTCCCACAGTTGACAGGTCATGTCAGAGCAAAATACCTCCAGGACCAAGGCCCTTCTCCCCCCATTGCTCAGTTTGGCCAGACGCCCAGCTCTTGGAAGGCCCTTCTCCCCCCATTCAGAAACATGAAGGAAATGGATCCATCTAATAAGATGGTGTTTAGAGGTATGGACCTTTCTATTGGGGTGAACCATCCCCTTAACATACAGTACCAGTCAAAAGTTTGGACACACCTACTCATTCAAGGGTTTTTCTTTATTTTTACTATTTTCTACATTGTAGAAATGTAGGGAAGACATCAAAACTATGAAATAACACACATGGAATCATGTAGTAACCAACAACGTGTTCAACAAATCAAGTGGAGGCCCAGTCATCTGATGCAGCCCTGCATCACTCTCCTTGGTCAAATAGCCCTTGCACAGCCTGGAGGTGTGTTGGGTCATTGTCCCGTTGAAAAACAAATGATAGTCCCACTAAGCACAAACCAGATGGGATGGCGTATCACTGCAGAATGCTGTGGTAGCCATGCTGGTTAAGTGTGACTATCATGGTGGTGCCCCCGGCAAAGCACCATCACACCTCCTCCTCCATGCTTCACGGTGGAAAATACACGCGCTCTGGGAGGAGGACACAAGGGAGTTGTCAACCGTGATGGCGAGATCATGGAACGGGCAGTCCTTCCCCGGGAGGAAGAGCAGCTCCGTCTTGCCGAGGTTCAGCTTGAGGTGGTGATCCGTCATCCACACTGATATGTCTGCCAGACATGCAGAGATGCGATTCGCCACCTGGTCATCAGAAGGGGGAAAGGAGAAGATTAATTGTGTGTCGTCTGCATAGCAATGATAGGAGAGACTATGTGAGGTTATGACAGAGCCAAGTGACTTGGTGTATAGCGAGAATAGGAGAGGGCCTAGAACAGAGCCCTGGGGGACACCAGTGGTGAGAGCGCGTGGTGAGGAGACAGATTCTCGCCACGCCACCTGGTAGGAGCGACCTGTCAGGTAGGACGCAATCCAAGCGTGGGCCGCGCCGGAGATGCCCAACTCGGAGAGGGTGGAGAGGAGGATCTGATGGTTCACAGTATCGAAGGCAGCCGATAGGTCTAGAAGGATGAGAGCAGAGGAGAGAGAGTTAGCTTTAGCAGTGCGGAGCGCCTCCGTGATACAGAGAAGAGCAGTCTCAGTTGAATGACTAGTCTTGAAACCTGACTGATTTGGATCAAGAAGGTCATTCTGAGAGAGATAGCGGGAGAGCTGGCCAAGGACGGCACGTTCAAGAGTTTTGGAGAGAAAAGAAAGAAGGGATACTGGTCTGTAGTTGTTGACATCGGAGGGATCGAGTGTAGGTTTTTTCAGAAGGGGTGCAACTCTCGCTCTCTTGAAGACGGAAGGGACGTAGCCAGCGGTCAGGGATGAGTTGATGGGCGAGGTGAGGTAAGGGAGAAGGTCTCCGGAAATGGTCTGGAGAAGAGAGGAGGGGATAGGGTCAAGCGGGCAGGTTGTTGGGCGGCCGGCCGTCACAAGAAGCGAGATTTCATCTGGAGAGAGGGGGAAAGAGGTCAGAGCACAGGGTAGGGCAGTGTGAGCAGAACCAGCGGATGTCGTCGACCTTCTTTTCAAAATGGTTGACGAAGTCATCTGCAGAGAGGGAGGAGGGGGGGGAGGGGGAGGACGATTCAGGAGAGAGGAGAAGGTGGCAAAGAGCTTCCTAGGGTTAGAGGCAGATGCTTGGAATTTAGAGTGGTAGAAAGTGGCTTTAGCAGCAGAGACAGAGGAGGAAAATGTAGAGAGGAGGGAGTGAAAGGATGCCAGGTCCGCAGGGAGGCGAGTTTTCCTCCATTTCCGCTCGGCTGCCCGGAGCTCTGTTCTGTGAGCTCGCAATGAGTCGTCGAGCCACGGAGCGGGAGAGGAGGACCGAGCCGGCCTGGAGGATAGGGGACATAGAGAGTCAAAGGATGCAGAAAGGGAAGAGAGGAGGGTTGAGGAGGCAGAATCAGGAGATAGGTTGGAGAAGGTATGAGCAGAGGGAAGAGATGATAGGATGGAAGAGGAGAGAGTAGCGGGGGAGAGAGAGCGAAGGTTGGGACGGCGCGATACCATCCGAGTAGGGGCAGTGTGGGAAGTGTTGGATGAGAGCGAGAGGGAAAAGGATACAAGGTAGTGGTCGGAGACTTGGAGGGGAGTTGCAATGAGGTTAGTGGAAGAACAGCATCTAGTAAAGATGAGGTCGAGTGTATTGCCTGCCTTGTGAGTAGGGGGGGAAGGTGAGAGGGTGAGGTCAAAAGAGGAGAGGAGTGGAAAGAAGGAGGCAGAGAGGAATGAGTCAAAGGTAGACGTGGGGAGGTTAAAGTCGCCCAGGACTGTGAGAGGTGAGCCGTCCTCAGGAAAGGAGCTTATCAAGGCATCAAGCTCATTAATGAACTCTCCGAGGGAACCTGGAGGGCGATAAATGATAAGGATGTTAAGCTTGAAAGGGCTGGTAACTGTGACAGCATGGAATTCAAAGGAGGCGATAGACAGATGGGTAAGGGGAGAAAGAGAGAATGACCACTTGGGAGAGATGAGGATCCCGGTGCCACCACCCCGCTGACCAGAAGCTCTCGGGGTGTGCGAGAACACGTGGGCGGACGAAGAGAGAGCAGTAGGAGTAGCAGTGTTATCTGTGGTGATCCATGTTTCCGTCAGTGCCAAGAAGTCGAGGGACTGGAGGGAGGCATAGGCTGAGGTGAACTCTGCCTTGTTGGCCGCAGATCGGCAGTTCCAGAGGCTACCGGAGACCAGGAACTCCACGTGGGTCGTGCGCGCTGGGACCACCAGATTAGGGTTGCCGCTGCCACGCGGTGTGGAGCGTTTGTATGGTCTGTGCAGAGAGGAGAGAACAGGGATAGATACACATAGTTGACAGGCTACAGAAGAGGCTACGCTAATGCAAAGGAGATTGGAATGACAAGTGGACTACACGTCTCGAATGTTCAGAAAGTTAAGCTTACGTAGCAAGAAACTTATTGACTAAAATGATTGAAATGATACAGTACTGCTGGAGTAGGCTAGCTGGCAGTGGCTGCGTTGTTGACTTTGTAGGCTAGCTGGCAGTGGCTGCGATGTTGACACTACACTAATCAAGTCGTTCCGTCGAGTGTAATAGTTTCTACAGTGCTGCTATTCGGGGGCTAGCTAGCAGTGATGATTGCGTTACGTTACGTTAAAAGAACGACAATAGCTGGCTAGCTAACCTAGAGAATCGCTCTAGACTACACAATTGTCTTAGATACAAAGACGGCTATGTAGCTAGCTAGCTACGATCAAACAAATCAAACCGTTGTACTGTAATAGTTTCTACAGTGCTGCTAGTCGGGGGCTAGCTGGCTAGCTAGCAGTGTTGATTGCGTTACGTTACGTTAAAAGAACGACAATAGCTGGCTAGCTAACCTAGAAAATCGCTCTAGACTACACAATTGTCTTAGACGTTAGCTAGTTGCTTAGCTAGCTGCTGGGCAGATAGCAGTGTAGACTACGTTAGGACGACGAAATACGATAATTACGCAATTATCTTTGATACAAAGACGGCTATGTAGCTAGCTAAGAAGAAATAGCTAAGATTAGACAAATCAAACCGTTGTACTATAATGAAATGTAATGAAAATGTAATGAAAGGTTATACTACCTGCGGACCGAAGTGTAGATGCGACCGCTCGCTCCAACCCGGAACCTCTCTCTATCTCTCTGTCATCCCTCTCTCCCTCTCTCTGTCCCTGTCTCTCTCTCTCTCCAGAGTTATCAGTCTCTCTCTCTCTCTCTCTCTCCAGAGTTATCAGTCTCTCTCTCTCTCCAGAGGTATCAGTGTGTCTCTTTCTCTCTCTCTCTCTCTCTCCAGAGGTATCAGTCTCTCTCTCTCTCCAGAGGTATCAGTCTCTCTCCAGAGGTATCAGTCTCTCTCTCTCTCTCTCCAGAGGTATCAGTCTCTCTCTCTCTCTCTCCAGAGGTATCAGTCTCTCTCTCTCTCTCTCTCTCTCCAGAGGTATCAGTCTCTCTCTCTCTCTCCAGAGGTATCAGTCTCTCTCTCTCTCTCTCTCTCCAGAGGTATCAGTCTCTCTCTCTCCAGAGGTATCAGTCTCTCTCTCTCTCTCTCTCTCTCTCTCTCTCTCTCTCTCTCTCTCTCTTTAGAGGTATCAGTCTCTCTCTCTCTCTCTCTCTCTCTCTCCAGAGGTATCAGTCTCTCTCTCTCTCTCTCTCTCTCTCCAGAGGTATCAGTCTCTCTCTCTCTCTCTCTCCTCTCTCTCTCCAGTATCAGTCTCTCTCCAGTATCAGTGTATCTTCAGACTTACCCAGCATCGTTGTCCGTCCTCTTCAGTACTTTGGAGATGTGGGTCAGACTGTGTCTGAACTGAGAGAGAAACTAGAAGACTTCCTTAAAGGAGAATGGACCAAGATCTCCACTACAGGTGTGTTGAAAACAATAAGAACATCAACTTTAGACCATTGAAAGTTCCCTACTAGTCATATACATGTGGAATATGGTCTGATGATAACATTCCCTCTCTCTGTCAATGTGTTTGTGTGTCTGTAGTGAATATAGTGGATGTTGTACTGCCTCCAGAGCCCAAGACCAGAGAACAGTTGTTACAATGTGAGTCTCTTTATTGTGAAGTAACTAACAGTCTCTTTTTACTGACACTCCTAACAATCCCTCTAGAAATATATAGCAATAGTAGATCTAATCAAAGACTGGGTCTCTATCTGACTCCTCATATTTCTCTGATTTGATCTCTGCTGTGCTCTAATCAAAGACAGGGGAGATACAGTATCTGACTTAACTTATTGTTCTGACTCCCCTCGTTGGTCTCTGCTCTTCTCCCAGATTCCTGTCAGCTCACACTGGACCCAAACACAGCAGACACACTCCTCTCTCTGTCTGAAGGGAACAGAAAGGTGACACGTACACACCAAGTCCAACCATATCCTGACCATCCAGACAGATTCACCAACTGGTGTCAGGTTCTGTGTAGAGAGGGTCTGTCTGGACGCTGTTACTGGGAGGTGGAGAGGACTGGTGGTGTTGCTAAAGCAGTAACATATAAAGACATCAGCAGAACAGTGAAGGGTAATGATGGTGGATTTGGATACAATAACAAGTCCTGGAGTTTAAAGTGCTCTAGTGTTGGTTATTGTTTCAGACACAATAATGTTGTGACTAAAGTATCAGACCCTCAGTCCTCCAGAGTAGGAGTGTACCTGGATCACAAGGCAGGTACTCTGTCCTTCTACAGTGTCTCTGACACAATGACCCTCCTCCACAGAGTCCAGACCACATTCACTCAGCCCCTCTATCCTGGGTTTAGGCTCTATTATTATTATAATGATACTGCTGAGCTGGTTAAACTGTAAACTGATTTGTTATTAATTAAAATTCAATCCAATGTTTTAATCTTGTACATTTCCATGAATCATGATGTCTGGTGTTGATGTATATTGGTTGTCATTCAGAACCATTGATATGTTTTCTCAGTTGGTTCTCTGTCTCTATGTAATTCTCCTCAGTATCATTGATCAGCTTGTTGGCTCGGTCCTAATTGATGTGTTCTCTGTCACCTGGAGCTGCATGGAAAATGGTCCAGGAACTAAAGGACAATTCAGGACTAGTCAGCCCACTACAAGCTGGTATCACTTCCTTTCTACTAAACTATATGGTCTGGTTTCCCAGACACAGATGAATCCTAGTCCTGGACTAAACAGTATGTTCAATGTAGATGTCCAGGAAACCGGCCCTAAATGTGTCATCTTTCATCCTCCCATACTGCTCAGTCCAGCAACATTAAACCTGTCCAGCAGGTGGTGCTGTTGACCAAACAATAAAACCAGCAGATATCTTGACTTGCCACTCAGTATATCAGTAATGTTCAGAATAGTACTTTAATATCATTGGAGATTGATGGTCTTTTTAATCCACTATCCAGAGTCAGGAACAGATGAAGTTAGGTCTGCTACTGTTCAGTGATTAAATATGATTTATGGTGATGGGAAATAATAAAAAACACTCAACTTCATCTAGTAATAGTTTTCCTTTGTTATTTATTCCAAGGTGTGTCTTTAACTTGTAAATGTATTGTGTGGAGGTGAGCTAGTGGTGTGGCTGATAGAATAGAATGAAGAGGGAGGAGGGGAGGAAGAGGGGAGGAGTGAAGGGCTGTTCAAGAAACCAGATGAGGAAGAGGAAGATGTTCAGGGGAATTACTGTCTCTGTTCCAAATGGTTCCCTATTCCCGACGTAGTGCACTACGGTGCTTCTGACCAGGTCTAAAGTAGTGTTCTACGTAGGGAATAGGGTGTAGATTTATTACAATATCATGCTTTAGTGTTTGGCACAAAAATATATTGGATCTCCACCCCCCCCACTTCCTGTCTGTCATCCCCCAGTTCTGTTAAGACTTCCTCTCATTGAACTGGGCCTCATTCTAAATGGTCACTTTGTATTGATAGTCCATACTGGGCTTTACTTGTAAGTCGCTCTGGATAAGAGCGTCTGCTAAATGACTTAAATGTAAATGTAATGTAAATGTTCTACATACAGTATCTGTATTGATAGTTTATACTGGTCTTTACTATGGTTCTACATACAGTATCTGTATTGATAGTCCATACTGGTCTTTACTATGGTTCTACATACAGTACCTGTATTGATAGTCCATACTGGTCTTTACTATGGTTCTACATACAGTATCTGTATTGATAGTCCATACTGGGCTTTACTATGGTTCTACATACAGTACCTGTATTGATAGTCCATACTGGTCTTTACTATGGTTCTACATACAGTACCTGTATTGATAGTCCATACTGGTCTTTACTATGGTTCTACATACAGTACCTGTATTGATAGTCCATACTGGTCTTTACTATGGTTCTACATACAGTACCTGTATTGATGAGGGCCTGAAAGGGACTGCAGTGTGCTCCAGTCTCCAGCAGGGGGCAGTAAACCCCTATGGACCTGAAAGGGACTGCAGTGTGCTCCAGTCTCCAGCAGGGGGCAGTAAAACCCTATGGACCTGAAAGGGACTGCAGTGTGCTCCAGTCTCCAGCAGGGGTCAGTAAAACCCTATGGACCTGAAAGGGACTGCAGTGTGCTCCAGTCTCCAGCAGGGGGCACTAAAACCTCTATGGACCTGGAAGTGAAAGTGAGGAGTAAAAATCAAAGGTGAATTTACATTGATGTTTCCACGGAGACCTGAATCATATCCACGAGGCGCCAAACTGAAGAAAATGAACTGAAACACGGAGGGACTAACTGAACTAAAATAATTCTGTTGCTAAATGTTTTGCTACAGTGTTCTCTAACGAATAACACCCTGGATTCAAATACTTTTTGAAATCTTTCCAACACTTTGAGCATTTCCATTGTCCTCCAGGTGGGCGGGGTTTGTTTGTGCTTTTAGGACTTTTCTATTCGCTAATGCTCCCTCCATCCTATAAGAATCATTGATGTGTTGGATGAGCAGGGGGCAGTATAACCCTATGGACCTGAAAGGGGACAGTCTCCAGCAGGGGGCAGTAAAACCCTATGGACCTGAAAGGGACTGCAGTGTGCTCCAGTCTCCAGCAGGGGGCAGTAAAACCCTATGGACCTGAAAGGGACTGCAGTCTGTATAACCCTATGGACCTGAAAGGGACTGCAGTGTGCTCCAGCAGCAGGGGGCAGTAAACCCCTATGGACCTGAAAGGGACTGCAGTGTGCTCCAGTCTCCAGCAGGGGGCAGTAATCCCTATTGACCTGAAAGGGGCTGCAGTGTGCTCCAGTCTCCAGCAGGGGGCAGTAAAACCCTATGGACCATTGCTCATGAACTATTCAATATTATTTTAAATAGTATTTGAACACATCTGTTACCACATGCAATAAGCCTGTAACGTCTTGTATGATCTTTGTTTGTACTTTTAGGACTTTTCTATTGGTTCCATTACAACTAACTCAACCACTGCTTATTAAGTTTTCAAAATTATTTTGAAACATGTCTGTTTCCACGTGCAATAAGCCTGTAACGTCTTGTATGATCTCATCAGGTAAAGGTGTGTCAAATGGAAGGGCAAGTCTCACCACTGAGAGGAAAACATCACTGGTCCACCTCTGCATCAGGTCAGCTATGTTGATCAGTACTGTCCCAGGGATGCTGGGAGCAGAGATGAACTACCCTGACCTGGTATCATCTATGGAGTTGTCATTTTAATATCAGTTTAAGCCCATTACTGCTATAACACATAAACCACGTTAATAGAATGAAATGGATCCAGGTTCCATTTATTCTACATTAGATTTACTGCCTGTGGAACACTTCTCCATAGTGTCTGAAATCAAGATGACTGCAGGTCTGAATCCCAAACTAATGGGGGGAAATGGATCCATCTAATAACATGTTTTTTAGAGATATGGAGAAAAACATCACAAACTGTACTATTGGGGTGAACAAATACCATTAACATACATACAAGGCATTCAGAAACATTTAGTTACGTTACAGCCTCATTCTACAATGGATTAAATAAATCATGTTCCTATTCAATCCACACACCATACCCCATAATGACATCACAATACTCCATAATGACCTCACAATACTCCATAATGACATCACAATACTCCATAATGACCTCACAATACTCCATAATGACATCACAATACTTCATAATGACAAAGCGAAAAGATGTTTATTTTTTATTTTTTGCAAATTATTAACCGAAGTACCTTATATAAGTATTCAGACCCTTTGAGACGTGAGATTGAGCTCCGGTGCATCCTGTTTCCATTGATCATCCTTGAGATGTTTCTACAACGGGGTTGGAGTCCACCTGTGGTAAATTCCATTGATAGGACATGATTTGGAAAAGCACACACCTGTCTGTATAAGGTCCCACAGTTGACAGGTCATGTCAGAGCAAAATACCTCCAGGACCAAGGCCCTTCTCCCCCATTGCTCAGTTTGGCCAGACGCCCAGCTCTTGGAAGGCCCTTCTCCCCCCATTCAGAAACATGAAGGAAATGGATCCATCTAATAAGATGGTGTTTAGAGGTATGAACCTTTCTATTGGGGTGAACCATCCCCTTAACATACAGTACCAGTCAAAAGTTTGGACACACCTACTCATTCAAGGGTTTTTCTTTATTTTTACTATTTTCTACATTGTAGAAATGTAGGGAAGACATCAAAACTATGAAATAACACATATGGAATCATGTAGTAACCAACAACGTGTTCAACAAATCAAGTGGAGGCCCAGTCATCTGATGCAGCCCTGCATCACTCTCCTTCTTGGTCAAATAGCCCTTACACAGCCTGGAGGTGTGTTGGGTCATTGTCCCGTTGAAAAACAAATGATAGTCCCACTAAGCACAAACCAGATGGGATGGCGTATCACTGCAGAATGCTGTGGTAGCCATGCTGGTTAAGTGTGACTATCATGGTGGTGCCCCCGGCAAAGCACCATCACACCTCCTCCCCCATGCTTCACGGTGGAAAATACACATGCAGAGATCATCTGTTCACCTACTCTGCTTCTCACAAAGACACAGCGGTTAGAAC
Organism: Oncorhynchus masou masou; assembly: GCF_036934945.1. NCBI lineage: Eukaryota > Metazoa > Chordata > Actinopteri > Salmoniformes > Salmonidae > Oncorhynchus > Oncorhynchus masou. The sequence continues at coordinate 29,073 of NW_027003801.1, forward strand.
CAGAAGTCTTAAATCTGGACTCAAAGGACATTTCCACCGGTCTAATGGCCATTAGTCGTGTTTCTCTGCCCAAGCAAGTCAGGGGGCAGTGATCCCTATGGACCTGAAAGGGGCTGCAGTGTGCTCCAGTCTCCAGCAGGGGGCAGTAAACCCCTATGGACCTGAAAGGGGAAGTGAGGCGTTAAGTGTGATGCTATTGAACATTGCATCACTTAACCAGCATTCTGCAGCGATACGCCATCCCATCTGGTTTGGGTTTGTTCTCACCTGATTGTCTGTGAGGTGTACCAGGTGTGTCCCAACTTTTGACTGGTCCTGTAGTTTCTGTAGTGCAGAAAGTATGATGCTGTCCTAGTTCTGCTCTGTGTTCTGCTCCAAGGAAAGACTCATCTCTGGACACTCTCACATACCCTGTTACCTGCTGCACTGGTCCCCGCCTGCTCTGGTCTGTCTCTCCCAGTCTGGTACAGGTGTCCTCTCCTGCTCTGGTCTGTCTCTCCCAGTCTGGTACAGGTGTCCTCTCCTGCTCTGGTCTGTCTCTCCCAGTCTGGTACAGGTGTCCCCACCTGCTCTGGTCTGTCTCTCCCAGTCTGGTACAGGTGCCCTCGCCACTCTCTCTCTCCCCGTAGCTTTGCTCTCCTACATCACACATTTATGACTTGTTGACTGATCTGCTGTTGGACTATTTGATTAGTGATTGTTACTATGTTTGTATTATTATTTAGGATTGTTTTTAGCTCATTTAATGAGGGTTCAGCGTTGTGTTGGCTACATGTCTTAGATTGCTTAGTGCTGTGTTTCTCTCAGATCAAAGATGAGGCAATAAAGGATCATGTTGCTGCTGTTCAAAGGAGAAACTACACGCCTGCTCTGTCAATGAGGAAATATGATGAGTTTTCTCTTGCTCTGTCAATGAGGAAATATATAAATGTTTCTCCCTCGAGTTTTGGGAGAAACTACACTCTTGCTCTGTCAATGAGGAAATATATAAATGTTTCTCCCTCGAGTTTTGGGAGAAACTACACTCTTGCTCTGTCAATGAGGAAACATATGAATGTTTCTCCCTCGAGTTTTGGGAGAAACTACACTCTTGCTCTGTCAATGAGGAAACATATGAATGTTTCTCCCTCGAGTTTTGGGAGAAACTACACTCTTGCTCTGTCAATGAGGAAATATATAAATGTTTCTCCCTAGAGTTTTGGGACAAACCACACGCTTGCTCCATAAATGCACGTGAGATCGATGCACATTTCTCCCAAACAACATGGGAGAAATGGGACTGTTGCTCTGACATGTCAGGACTGTTTTCTTGGTACTGAACCGTGTCCCTGGACTTTCCTCATCTCCTGAATGTTGTGGCTTTAAAGATTCTGGTGACGATGGATTGCCCTTCAAGTGCTGCCTATAAATCCACATGTTGGAACCCTCCATCTAGACCGGCCATTATCTAGCTGCTTCTACTGTCTGGAAATGTGCAGTCTGACCCAGGTCCTGACATCCTGTCCAATGAAGTAGTCAGAGCGGCCTGAAGTTTCTGCATGTGAATGTAATAAGTCTGCTGATGTAGTATGATTATGTGGATATATGGATAAAACCTGCCCACCCTGATGTATTTATGCTTTCTGAAACCTGGCTACAAAAATATATTGGCAGCAATGGTTATAATGTTTTAGGTGCAGATGGTCAATCTAAGGGTGGTGGTGTTGCTGTTTACGCAAAACACAAGATCTCAGCGGTCTGACTTCTACTCAACCTCAGCAAGTTGAATATCTGGGGTTGAACCTTAACCTTGGTTCCTGTTTAAATATGGTTGTATCTTGTTGTTACAGACCATCTGCTCCTGTTTAAATATGGTTGTATCTTGTTGTTATAGACCATCTGATACTGTTTAAATATGGTTGTATCTTGTTGTTATAGACCATCTGCTCCATTTAAATATGGTTGTATCTTGTTGTTATAGACCATCTGCTCCTGTTTAAATATGGTTGTATCTTGTTGTTACAGACCATCTGCTCCTGTTTAAATATGGTTGTATCTTGTTGTTACAGACCATCTGCTCCTGTTTAAATATGGTTGTATCTTGTTGTTACAGACCATCTGCTCCTGTTTAAATATGGTTGTATCTTGTTGTTACAGACCATCTGCTCCTGTTTAAATATGGTTGTATCTTGTTGTTATAGACCATCTGCTCCTGTTTAAATATGGTTGTATCTTGTTGTTACAGACCATCTGCTCCTGTTTAAATATGGTTGTATCTTGTTGTTAAAGACCATCTGCTCCTGTTTAAATATGGTTGTATCTTGTTGTTATAGACCATCTGCTCCTGTTTAAATATGGTTGTATCTTGTTGTTATAGACCATCTGCTCCTGTTTAAATATGGTTGTATCTTGTTGTTATAGACCATCTGCTCCTGTTTAAATATGGATGTATCTTGTTGTTATAGACCATCTGCTCCTGTTTAAATATGGTTGTATCTTGTTGTTACAGACCATCTGCTCCTGTTTAAATATGGTTGTATCTTGTTGTTATCAGACCATCTGCTCCTGTTTAAATATGGTTGTATCTTGTTGTTATAGACCATCTGCTCTGTTTAAATATGGTTGTATCTTGTTGTTACAGAATCTGCTCAGATTTAAATATGGTTGTATCTTGTTGTTACAGACCATCTGCTCCTGTTTAAATATGGTTGTATCTTGTTGTTATACATTTACATTTAAGTCATTTATCTGCCAAAACTGCTCATCTTATCCAATGCGACTTACAAATTGGTGAATTCACCTTCTGACATCCAGTGGAACAGCCACTTTACAAAGTGCATCTAAATCAGAAGGGGGGGTGAGAAGGATTACTTATCCTATCCTAGGTATTCCTTGAATAGGTGGGGTTTCAGGTGTCTCCGGAAGGTGGTGATTGACTCCGCTGTCCTGGCGTCGTGAGGGAGTTTGTTCCACCATTGGGGGCCAGAGCAGAACAGTTTTGACTGGGCTAAAATCGGGAACTGTACTTCCTCAATGGTAGGGAGGGAGCAGGCAAGAGGTGGATGTTCAGCAGATGATTGCCCTTGCTTGGGTGTAGGGCCTGATCAGAGCCTGGAGGTACTGCGGTGCCGTTCCCCTCACAGCTCCGTGGCAAGCACCATGGTCTTGTAGCGGATGCGAGCTTCAACTGGAAGCCAGTGGAGAGAGCGGAGGAGCGGGGTGACGTGAGACAGGTTATAAACCATCTGCTCCTGTTTAAATATGGTTGTATCTTGTTGTTATAGACCATCTGCTCCTGTTTAAATATGGTTGTATCTTGTTGTTATAGACCATCTGCTCCTGTTTAAATATGGTTGTATCTTGTTGTTATAGACCATCTGCTCCTGTTTAAATATGGTTGTATCTTGTTGTTACAGACCATCTGCTCCTGTTTAAATATGGATGTATCTTGTTGTTATGAGACCATCTGCTCCTGTTTAAATATGGTTGTATCTTGTTGTTACAGACCATGTGCTCCTGTTTAAATATGGTTGTATCTTGTTGTTACAGACCATCTGCTCTCCTATGGTTGTATCAGGTTGTTCAGACCATCTGCTCCTGTTGGCTCTCTGGATTGTATTTTCATATTATCACAGCATTTAAACTCTGAGTTTGTCCTGATAGATGATCTGAATCAGGACTGGTTAACATCTAGCTCTGATCAACTCTCAATTCTATCCAATACCCAGAATCTCACTCAGATTGTCAACAGTGTAACGAGGTTGAATATAAAGTTTCCTCTGAAATCCTCTTTGATTGATTTGATCTGAACCAAAACTGCTCATCGTTTTAATGCTTCTGGTATTTGATCACTGTGCTATTGCCTGTGTGAGAGATGGTCAAATTCCTAAACATCCTCCACATGTCATTACGAAAAGAAACCAGAAGCTGTTTGATACTCCAGGTTTTTTACATGATGTATCCAGAATTAAATGGAATAGAATGGAATTAATCCCTGATGTTGAATTAGCCTTTTCTTACATCCACAATGCTTTCCAGGATGTACGCAATAAGCCCCTTTAAATAAATTCAGGATGAAGGGCAGAGAGAATCCCTGGTTTACTGAGGAACGTACTAAAATCACAAGGGAACTAAATGCTATGTGGGATAAAGCAAGAGGGTCTGGTTCAGCAGATGATTGGACGTCTGAAATATGGGTGTGGCTTTGATCTGAAAAGTGAAAGCAGACCACTACCTGAAATCTACTTCAGATCATTTAAATAATCCCTCCACATTCTGACAAGTAGTGAAAGGTTTGGAGTGAAAAGAAGATTCACAGCTTCCCAAACTATTGTTGGTCGACACTCAGGAAGTAACTGAGAGAACCTCCATTCTGAAGGCCTTGAATCAGCATTTTATAGATGCAGGCAGTTCATTTAAAAATGTTAAAGGTCCCCCTGTCCTTCCTTCACCAGGTTCTCCTTCACCAGGTTCAACTTCTCATCCTTGACACCCCTGTGCTCTCCTTCACCAGGTTCTCCTTCTCTTCCCTGACACCCCTATGCTCTCCTTCACCAGGTTCTCCTTCACCAGGTTCTCCTTCTCATCCCTGACACCCCTGTGCTCTCCTTCACCAGGTTCTCCTTCTCATCCCTGACACCCCTATGCTCTCCTTCACCAGGTTCTCCTTCACCAGTGTTCTCCTTCACCAGGTTCTCCTTCACCAGGTCCTCCTTCTCTCCCTGACACCCCTGTGCTCTCCTTCACCAGGTTCTCCTTCACCAGGTTCTCCTTCTCTCCCTGACACCCCTGTGCTCTCTTTCACCAGGTTCTCCTTCACCAGGTTCTCCTTCTCTCCCTGACACCCCTGTGCTCTCCTTCACCAGGTTCTCCTTCACCAGGTTCTCTTTCACATGTTCTCCTTCACCAGGTTCTCCTTCACCAGGTTCTCCTTCTCTCCCTGACACCCCTGTGCTCTCTTTCACCAGGTTCTCCTTCACCAGGTTCTCCTTCTCTCCCTGACACCCCTGTGCTCTTTTTCACCAGGTTCTCCTTCACCAGGTTCTCCTTCCCATCCTTCTCTGTTTCAGAAGTGTGTAAAGCCCTGAAATAAATTGATAGAACAGAATCCCCTGTCCCTGATGAACTAGACCCCTGCTTCCTACACCTGCTGCTGACATCATTGCTCCCCCATATATTTCTAACCTCACGCTTGACGTTCAGGAAATCCCCAAGTTATGGAAATCTGCTTTTGTACTGCCTCTCCTGAAAGGTGGAGATCCATTTACAGCTACTTGACAACTATCGACCCATATCAACGCTGTCTGTACTGTCAAAGGTCCTGGAGTCCTGGAGTCCTCAGTTAGAAGGTCCTGGAGTCCTCAGTTAGAAGGTCCCGGAGTCCTTAGTTAGAAGGTCCTGGAGTCCTCAGTTAGAAGGTCCCGGAGTCCTCAGTTAGAAGGTCCCGGAGTCCTCAGTTAGAAGGTCCCGGAGTCCTTAGTTAGAAGACTAATTTGGAGTCCTGCAAAGTCCTTAGTTAGAAGGTCCTGGAGTCCTTTTAGTAGGTCCTGGAGTCCTTAGTTAGTAAGGTCCTGGAGTCCTTTGTTAGAAGGTCCTGGAGTCCTTAGTTAGAAGGTCCCAGGAGTCCTTAGTTAGTAGGTCCTGGAGTCCTTAGTTAGAAGGTCCTGGAGTCCTTAGTTACATAGGACCTGGAGTCCTTAGTTAGTAGGTCCTGGAGTCCTTAGTTAGTAGGTCCTGGAGTCCTTAGTTAGTCCTTAGTTAGTAGGTCCTGGAGTCCTTAGTTAAGGTCCTGGAGTCCTTAGTTTAGGTCCTGGAGTCCTTAGTTAGTAGGCAGCTAAAGGCCTCCAAGAAAACAACTTATTTAATGCAGTCAGGCTTTAGGTCTGGACAAGCACTGTTTCAGCAACATGTATCAGGTATGATGTAAAATACTGGCATGGCTTTTTTCTCTGGAGGCCAGGAAGGACAGCTGGTAGGATGTACAGTACTGGCGGTTGTCAATCTTCCAAGTGATGTTATATATATGCAGGCCTCAACCAGACCCTGAGAGAACTTGATTCAGTGTATCATGCAGCCCTCAGGTTCATTAGCCAATAAGGAGACAATAACACATCATTGTGATCTCTACAGCGCTGTTGGCTGGTGGTCATCTACCTTGCGTAGGTTTAAACACTGGTATACACTGATTTATGGCCATAGGCCATATTGTAGGTTTAAATACTGATTTATAAGGTCATATTGTAGGTTTAAAACGGGAACGTTTTTCATCCAAACACTGATTTATAAGGCCATATTGTAGGTTTAAACACTGGTATACACTGATTTATAAGGTCATATTGTAGGTTTAAACACTGATTTATAAGGCCATATTGTAGGTTTAAACACTGGTATACACTGATTTATAAGGTCATAATGTGATTTAAACACTGATTTATAAGGCCATTTTAGGTTTTAGTGATGGTATATATGATTTATAAGGCCATATTGTAGGTTTAAACACTGGTATACATCTGATTTATAAGGCCATATTGTAGGTTTAAACACTGATTTATAAGGTCATATTGTAGGTTTAAACACTGGTATACACTGATTTATAAGGCCATATTGTAGGTTTAAACACTGGTATACACTGATTTATATTGGGTAAAATGCCATAGTTATTCTTTAGTCAGGTCAGTAAATAAATATAAATTACAGTCCCATTCTGATTTGCTTCTAACAGAACCAAGAAGTAGAACAGGTCCTGGTGGAAATAGTTTCAGTTACTAAGCAACGAGGTTCTGGACCATAGTAAAGACCAGTATGGACTATCAATACAGGTACTGTATGTAGAACCATAGTAAAGACCAGTATGGACTATCAATACAGGTACTGTATGTAGAACCATAGTAAAGACCAGTATGGACTATCAATACAGGTACTGTATGTAGAACCATAGTAAAGACCAGTATGGACTATCAATACAGGTACTGTATGTAGAACCATAGTAAAGACCAGTATGGACTATCAATACAGGTACTGTATGTAGAACCATAGTAAAGACCAGTATGGACTATCAATACAAAGTGACCATTTAGAATGAGGCCCAGTTCAATGAGAGGAAGTCTTAACAGAACTGGGGGATGACAGACAGGAAGTGGGGGTGGAGATCTAATATATTTTTGTGCCAAACACTAAAGCATGATATTGTAATAAATCTACACCCTATTCCCTACGTAGAACACTACTTTAGACCTGGTCAGAAGCACCATAGTGCACTACGTAGGGAATAGGGAACCATTTGGAACAGAGACAGTAATTCCCCTGAACATCTTCCTCTTCCTCATCTGGTTTCTTGAACAGCCCTTCACTCCTCCCCTCTTCCTCCCCTCCTCCCTCTTCATTCTATTCTATCAGCCACACCACTAGCTCACCTCCACACAATACATTTACAAGTTAAAGACACACCTTGGAATAAATAACAAAGGAAAACTATTACTAGATGAAGTTGAGTGTTTTTTATTATTTCCCATCACCATAAATCATATTTAATCACTGAACAGTAGCAGACCTAACTTCATCTGTTCCTGACTCTGGATAGTGGATTAAAAAGACCATCAATCTCCAATGATATTAAAGTACTATTCTGAACATTACTGATATACTGAGTGGCAAGTCAAGATATCTGCTGGTTTTATTGTTTGGTCAACAGCACCACCTGCTGGACAGGTTTAATGTTGCTGGACTGAGCAGTATGGGAGGATGAAAGATGACACATTTAGGGCCGGTTTCCTGGACATCTACATTGAACATACTGTTTAGTCCAGGACTAGGATTCATCTGTGTCTGGGAAACCAGACCATATAGTTTAGTAGAAAGGAAGTGATACCAGCTTGTAGTGGGCTGACTAGTCCTGAATTGTCCTTTAGTTCCTGGACCATTTTCCATGCAGCTCCAGGTGACAGAGAACACATCAATTAGGACCGAGCCAACAAGCTGATCAATGATACTGAGGAGAATTACATAGAGACAGAGAACCAACTGAGAAAACATATCAATGGTTCTGAATGACAACCAATATACATCAACACCAGACATCATGATTCATGGAAATGTACAAGATTAAAACATTGCATTGAATTTTAATTAGTAACAAATCAGTTTACAGTTTAACCAGCTCAGCAGTATCATTATAATCATTGAGATAAAACCCAGGATAGAGGGGCTGAGTGAATGTGGTCTGGACTCTGTGGAGGAGGGTCATTGTGTCAGAGACACTGTAGAAGGACAGAGTACCTGCCTTGTGATCCAGGTACACTCCTACTCTGGAGGACTGAGGGCCTGATACTTTAGTCTCAACATTATTGTGTATGAAACAATAACCACAACTATCGTAATATAAACTCCAGGACTTGTTATTGTATCCAAATCCACCATCATTACCTCCTCTGTTCTGCTGATGTCTTTATATGAGACTGCTGTATGAACACCACCAGTCCTCTCCACCTCCCAGTAACAGCGTCCAGACAGACCCTCTCTACACAGAACCTGCCACCAGTAGGTGAATCTGTCTGGATGGTCAGGATATGGTTGGACTTGGCCTGTACAGGTCACCTTTCTGTTCCCTTCAGACAGAGAGAGGAGTGTAATGGTCACCTTTCTGTCCCCTTCAGACAGAGAGAGGTCTATATATATATATATATATACACCAGGCTGCTGATGTCATGAAATATATATATATATATATATACACACCAGGCTGATGATGTCATTAAATATATATATATACACCAGGCTGATGATGTCATTAAATATATATATACACCAGGTTGATGATGTCATGAAATATATATATATATATATATATATATATACACACCAGGCTGCTGATGTCATGAAATATATATATATATAATTATACCAGGCTGATGATGTCATGAAATATATATACACACCAGGCTGATGATGTCATGAAATATATATATATATATATACACCAGGCTGATGATGTCATGAAAATATATATATACACCAGGCTGATGATGTCATTAAATATATATATATATACACCAGGCTGATGATGTCATTAAATATATACACCAGGCTGATGATGTCATTAAATATATATATACACCAGGTTGATGATGTCATGAAATATATACACCAGGCTGATGATGTCATTAAATATATATATATATATACACCAGGCTGATGATGTCATTAAATATATATATACACCAGGCTGATGATGTCATGAAATATATATACACCAGGCTGATGATGTCATTAAATATATATATATATATACACCAGGCTGATGATGTCATGAAATATATATATACACCAGGCTGATGATGTCATGCTGTCTGTCGGTTTGTATTGATACCTTTTCATAACGACAGCTACAAGATTGATGTTAGACTACAAGTTCATGTTCATGATGTCACTGCGACAACTGTCTACAGACATGTCAATAGATTTAAACCAGTCTTTAGTCTTGAAATCTTTGGTTGTTTCGTACACTACCGTACTCACTCTGTTTACTACACTACCGTACTCACTCTGTTTAGCACATGGCCTCACATGGGAATCCTTAAAGAGGTGGGTGGGGTCGATACTGAATGGGGGTAGACAAAGAAGAGCTCTCCAGTAGGTGTAACAAAACATTCAAGGCCCATTACCTCAAAAGTGGGGTTACAAGTTTATCAACTTTCAAAGCAGAATTACTTTCCCATTGTTCCTCAACTGTAGTGTCTGATAAACCATTTTCTATCTCTGAGTCTTACTTCTATCCAATGTAAAAAACACATTTTAAAATATTGATACATAAGATGGAATAGAGCTGGAAGGTCACAGTTGTCATCTCATTGTTACTTAGGGAGCTCGGTCTATTATATAGACAGTGGGTGAGTTCTCTCCAGGGTAGTTGCAAAAAACTTCCAACATTCTTTGAAAACCCGGTTGGAAGATTCACGGAATCAGGAGGGAATAAGAACTTTTGGCGCCAACCTGTTACTCATTGAGACTTTTTTGATATTTTTAAACAGGGAAATAAAACAAAAAATGAAGTTTGAAATGAGTGGGCTAATCCCCTTTAGCCACCTCGTGGCGCCAGATCTAGTGTGATTGAGGCAAAAATAGCAGCTTTAGCCAACTTTTTGGCTAGCTCTGGCTCTAACAGTACACCAACTGCGGAAAGCCAGCCAAGTTCATTTACTTCTGTTGAAATCAAAGGCTACAAAACATTTCCATACACACAACGGCTGTTAGATCGCAATATGATGCTACTATTGTCACAGCACTATTTACATCATCAGCAGACACTCTTATCCAGAGCTCGGGTTAAGTGTCTTGTTCAAGGGCACATTGGCAGACTTTTCACATCATTTGTTTGGGGATTAGATCCAGAGACCTTTCGTTTACTGTCCCAACGCTCTAGGCTACCTGCTGCCCCATCTGACAGATAGCTAGAGGCTAAGGCTGGATGCTAGACCTGAACTGGCTGTGGTAGCTACTAGCTTGCTAGTTTATTCACCTCAGTCGAGAAGGGTTGAAACGTTACAAAACTAACGTTACATGTCAGTTTGAGATGGTAGACGTTTTACAGGCACCCAGCCTATTGCTTATTTGCGTTGTTTGCAACAGTCGAGATGAAACTTTAGCTAACGTTAAATGTCAGTTTCACTACTAGCTCAATAGTGGGAATAAACACTAGTGTCGTTTTTTTCTGTTGAGTCAATCAATTACCTTGCCAGCTACATCAGTCATCTAAAGAGTAGCTGGTTTCTGCTCTGCTTGCTTTTACAAAAGGGTCGGACTCCGGCCGCAAGACCTGAACCTATAGTGGAGGGTCTGGGTGGGCATATATCCGCGGTGGCAGCTCTGGTGCGGGTCTTAGACCTCGCTCCACCTCTGACTCGGCCCCCTTTGGTGTCGCCTCTGGAGCGGGGACCGTGTCTGGAGGCTCCGGACTGGGGACCGTCTCTGGAGGCTCCGGACTGGGGACCGCCTCTGGAGGCTCCGGACTGGGGACCGTCTCTGGAGGCTCCGGACTGGGGACCGTCTCTGGAGGCTCCGGACTGGGGACCGTCTCTGGAGGCTCCGGACTGGGGACCGTCTCTGGAGGCTCCGGACTGGGGACCGTCTCTGGGCGCTCCGGACTGGGGACCGTCTCTGGACGCTCCGGACTGGAGGCTTCGTGCTATGGATCATCACTGGAGGCTTCGTGCCATGGATCATCACTGGAGATTCACCCAGGAGGACTGGTCCATGGATCAGGCACAGGACTCAACAGGCTGGGGAGAGACACAGGAGGACTGGTCCGTGGAGCAGGTACTGGAAGACCAGGCTGTGGTGGAGCACTGGAGATCTGGTGCGTATCCCTGGCACCACTCTTCCCGGCTGAATGCCCACTTTAGGCCGGCACCTCCAGAGCGCAGGCAGAGGACGAACCGGGCTGTGGGGGAGCACTGGAGATCTGCTGCTTTCCACTTGCACCTCTCCTCTTGGCTGAATGCCCACTTTTGCCTGGCACGGGCGGAGCGCAGGCATAGGACGAACCGGGCTGTCACAGCGCACTGGAGACACAGTGGGCAGAGCCGGCGCAGGATTGCCTGTGCCGAAACGGCGCACCGGAGACCAAGCACGCTGAGCTGCCACAATCTGCCCTGGCTGGATGCCCACTCTAGCGTCGCACTTGCAGAGAGCTGGCATATAGCGCACCGGGCTATGAGAGCGAACGGGAGACACCGTGCGCTTTACCGCCAAATGCGGTGCCCGACCAGTACCACGCTCCTTACGGTAAGCACGGGGAGTTGGCTCAGGTCTGTACCCTGACTCAGCCACTCTCCCTGTGTGCCACCACCTCCAAAAAATGTTTTTGGGCTGCCTCTTGTGCTTAGTCCGCTGTGCCAACTCCTCGTAGTGTCGCCGCTCTGCTTTAGACGCCTCCAGTTCCTCCTTCGGACGGCGATGTTCTCCAGCCCAGGGTCCCTTACCTTCCAATATCTCCTCCCATGTCCATTCCTCCAGAAAGCACTGCTGCTTCTCACCACGCTGCCTGGTCCGTTTATGGTGGGAAGTTCTGTCACGGCCGTCGTTAAAGGAAGACAAAGGTGCAGCGTGGTGAGCATACATTTTCCTTTTTTTTGAGTAAATGTCACCAACAAACGAAAAACCAACCGTGAAGCTTACAGGGCAAAGTGACACTAACAAAAATCACACCCTGACCAAACCAAAATGAGACATAAAAAGGCGTGACAACCTGGGCCTTAAAACATTCTGCACTTGAAATTGGGGCAAATGCTTAATAAATTAGAAAAAATGTATACTTAATTAAAATGGGGGAAATTACATTATTACTTAAGTTATTACATTATGAGATTACAGTAATTTTTGGTTATTACATTATGATTTGCAGTATGCCTGTCGGGCCCTTCACTCCTAGGGCCACTGACAAGGGGCCATCCAAATCTCCTTTAGTTGATCTTGAGCAAATCCTGGGCATCAAAGGACACCGCTGTGGAGCCCTGGTTGGTGGTGATCACGGGTCAATGCTGTTTCATATTGACGTTGCCACAGGATCCAGGATGGTGCTTCCTGAATGAGAAGAATCAGAGGGGTTGGTTAGGTTGGAAATGTCATTGCATGTTAACAGCTGTAACATTGTCTGAATAGTGATGAATACCAAGTGCTGTACAGGACTTACAACACATTGAGATGGTACTGAAGCTACGTGATGTGAAGATATGGCTGTTACTGCAGTGGCCTGGTGGACTGACAGAGTTGGTGGGATGAGATGGAGGAGTCTGGAGGTCAAAACATGAACAAACAAACCAAGAAAAACATCAGAAATACTGATTTATTACCAACTGTTAAACTCTAAAATACACAGTTTGTTATGATAAAAACATAATTTACAACAGTTTAAACTGGGTTCTCTGGATTAGACTGAATAAAAGTATGGTTGACACCAATGTAATGTGTAATAGCAGTTGTGGGTTAAGAAGTTGTGTTCCTTGTTGGCAGTGGAAGCTGGAACACACATCACCACCCAGAACATTCTGCTGTTTGTAAATCAACTTCCTCTGATCTAGGTTATGTGTTCCGTGTAACAGAGGTAGTATCACGTTGACATCACTGGAGAAGAATCTGTACTTACCTGATCTGTGGCCTCGCCTGGCTCCTCCCACAAGGAGGTGGAACAACATGGGGGATAATGGGGGAGGGGTGATACCAGCCGCTCAACAACAGACCGACAGGCAGTTCTGGGAAACAGAAGGACATTTCTGAGAAGTCACACCCCTACCTTTGTCTTGACATATCAATTATTGTTTGGTTATGTGCAAGCTGTGGCATATAAATGCAGCATTCAGTGGGGTGAATAAACTCTGAGCTTTTCTCTGCATTCTTTTGAGGTCGTCTGTTTACAACCTAACACCTTGCTTCGATGTATTTACTTTAATGCCTAAATGTTTTGATTCATCTTCAGAATTAGAATGAAATGAACCTTGTTTTCACATTAAACATAAAGAAAAGGTACATGTTCTAATCTTCCCGTCACATGATGACAAACACAAGCAGTATCTGTAACAGCACTGTTTCTAGACGGACAACAGAGGTTCATGATGATAAACACAAGCAGCATCTGTAACAGCACCGTTTCTAGACAGACAAACAGAGGAGGTTCATGATGATAAACAGTCTATTACAATTAGAATATAGGTTAACATAAACTATACCTCTTCAGTTAACTTTCATAAAAAATGCTCAAAATTAGTTGAAAAGATTCTTCACCTCCACAAATGAAGTATTAAAAACATGTGATAAAATGTGTAAACAGATTCAAGTTGTGAAATCCACTCATTTGGGATCTGGTGTTACACTAAAAGGGCGTTATCCTCAACGGGATCGGTCTCCCCCTGTGAGACGGTTGAGCTAATGTAGGCTAATGTGATTAGCATGAGGTTGAGCTAATGTAGGCTAATGTGATTAGCATGAGGTTGAGCTAACGTAGGCTAATGTGATTAGCATGAGGTTGAGCTAACGTAGGCTAATGTGATTAGCATGAGGTTGTAAGTAACAAGAACATTTCCCAGGACATAGACATATCTGACATTGGCAGAAAGCTTCAATTCTTGTTCATCTAACTGCCCTCTCCAATTTACAGTAGCTATTACAGTGGAATAATACCATTAGGAGGTCTCAATACAACATTTTGAACAGAATGGTTCATTGAATCAGTCTTCAACTTTGCAAATACACTGCTGACATTTAATGGCCAAAGTCTAAATTGTCTCAAACCTGACATATTACATTATGGCCCAACTCTTGTATTTCAACGATGGGAAGAAAAAAACATGTTTTTGTTTGCATTCATCTTTTACCAGATCTAATGTGTTATATTCTCCAACATTCATGTCACATTTCCACAAACCTCAAAAGGTCATTTTAAATGGTATCAAGGAAATGCGTATCCCTACTTCAGGTCCTGAGCGACCCGCAGTTACATTTGGAAATGTCCTTAAGAGGGTATCACTGTCTACAGACATGTCGATAAATGTAGTCTTGTCATCTTTGATTGTTTACTAATACTCTACTGTACTCACTCTGTTTACTAATACTCTACTGTACTCACTCTTTACTAATACTCTACTGTACTCTCTCTGTTTACTAATACTCTACTGTACTCACTCTGTTTACTAATACTCTACTGTACTCACTCTGTTTACTACACTACTGTACTCACTCTGTTTACTAATACTCTACTGTACTCTCTCTGTTTACTAATACTCTACTGTACTCTCTCTGTTTACTAATACTCTACTGTACTCTCTCTGTTTACTAATACTCTACTGTACTCACTCTGTTTACTAATACTCTACTGTACTCACTCTGTTTACTACACTACTGTACTCACTCTGTTTACTAATACTCTACTGTACTCACTCTGTTTACTACACTACTGTACTCACTCTGTTTACTACACTACTGTACTCACTCTGTTTACTACACTACTGTACTCACTCTGTTTACTACACTACTGCCTCCTAGCTTCAAGAGTGTTAATAACTTCTTGGAACTACTCCTCCCGGATCCGGGAGAATTGTCATCAACTGACACTCATTAGCATAACGCAACGGACAAAAAAATCCATCTAGAAAATATTAATATTCATGAAATCACAAGTGAAATACATTGAAACACAGCTTAGCCTTTTGTTAATCACCCTGTCATCTCAGATTTTGAAATTATGCTTTACAGCCAAAGCAAGACAAGGATTTGTGTAAGTTTATCGATAGCCTAGCATAGCATTATGCCCAGCTAGCAGTAGGCAGCTTGGTAACGAAAATCAGAAAAGCAATCAAATTAAATCATTTACCTTTGATGAGCTTCGGATGTTTTCACTCACGAGACTCCCAGTTAGATAGCAAATGTTCCTTTTGTGGCATAAATATTATTTTTGTAGCCGATATAGCTCCGTTATTTCTTCACGTTTGGCTGAGAAATTGACCGTAAATTGCGGTCACGACAACGCCGAAAAAATATTCCAAATTAGATCCATAATAATGGCAAACTTTTTTATAATCAATCCTCAAGGTGTTTTTCAAAATATCTGTTTGATGATATATCAACCAGGTCAGTTAGTAGAAACAATGGCCACACAAATCACTCTGAGAGACACCATCTGACCACTAACACAATGTTGTCGCTCATGCTCATTTTTCAAAATAAAAGCCTGGAACTGTCTTGTGACACTAGAAACATTAGGGAAGCTATAGAAAAAGGAATCTGGTTGATATCCCTTTCACTGCTCAATAGGAACGCAGAGGTTTCTAAATAAGAGTCACTTCCTGATTGGCTTTTTCTCAGGCTTTCTCCTGCAATATCAGTTCTGTTGTACTCACAGACAATATTTTTACAGTTTTGGAAACTTTAGAGTGTTTTCTATCAAAAGCTGTCAATTATATGCATATTCTATTATCTGGTCCTGAAAAATAGCCCATTTACTTTGGGAACGTTATTTTTCCAAAAATGAAAATAGTGCCCCTAGTTTCAAGAGGTTTTTAAGCATGTCCCAATTTAGGTTACCAAGCAGCACGAGCTCTGAAGATAGATGGGGGCAATCAGTTCACATATGGTGTCCAGGGCACATCTGGGGGCAGAGGCTGGTTTAAATGATGTTTCTAGAGACAATATTTCTCTCATCGTCACTCAATGCCTATGTTTACCTCCACTGTATTCACATATTGAGCAGGACTGGAGGCTCTACAGTGAAATAAGACAATAAATACCAACCAGAACAGCAATAGACAAGGCATATTGAGCAGGACTATTGACATTGAGGAGAGGCATGCTTAGCCAAGTGATCATAAGGGTTCAGTGAGTTCAGTGGTTGGGGTCACGATTCAGACAGCTAGCTAGGCCGTTTGTAGCAGGCTAGCAGATGGCTAGCGAGCCGGCTACCAGGAAGAGGCTAACAAGCTAGCAGATGATGGAGGAAGTCTGTTTTTAGCCTCCTCGTGCGTTTCCGTTGGTAGACCAGTAGTGATAGATTAGTGGGGTTCCGTGTGGTAAAGGGGACCAGTCCAATTGGCAAAATAAGTATAGTGGCCCAAGATATTGTCCGATGGACCTATATCAGTCGATATGCTCTAGACAGCTAACATTAGCGGGCCGCATTTAGCAGATGGGCGTTCAGGTGACGTCGCGACAAAGGGGCCTGTCGAATAAGCCCCTCGGGCAGATAACGTGGTCCTAGCATGGGCTAGCTCCAGGCTAATTGGTGCTAGCTTCGGGACAGAGATGTTAGCCAGGAGTAGACACACGGACTGCAGCTAGCTAGCTGCAATGATCCAGGCGAAAAGGTACAGAGCTTGCGGTGGGAATCCGGGGATATGGAGAGAAGACAGGTCCGGTATGCTTTGGCTAGAATTGCGTTGTGAAGGCTGGCGAGAGATTTCAGAGCTAAAGGTTAGCTGATGACCACTAGCACTGGTTAGCTGACCTCTAGCAAATAGCTAGGACAGAGACATGCATTATATCATTATATATTTCTACAGCGCTTTTTAACCCACACAGGGTTTATAACCCACACAGGGTTTATAACCCACACAAAGGTTTTTGACCCACAC
Source organism: Oncorhynchus masou masou (assembly GCF_036934945.1). Classification (NCBI taxonomy): domain Eukaryota; kingdom Metazoa; phylum Chordata; class Actinopteri; order Salmoniformes; family Salmonidae; genus Oncorhynchus; species Oncorhynchus masou. Next base: position 46,163 of record NW_027003801.1, read on the forward strand.
AGGGTTTATGCTTTAAAGTTTTAACTTGTCCACACAGGTCTAGACCCATCCGGTCCACAAATATGTCTCACATGCACCACTAATCATGGACTGGAATGTGGCTGTTTGGTTTTTATCAGCAAGCCATCTCTTAACTTAAACAGTTGCCAGCCAAAGCTTCAAAAGTCTTGTCCCAGTTAACTCAGAAAGGAGCCAGAGAGAGATTTTCCTACATTTGAATATAAACATTTATTTTATCAAACAAAACTATGCTACATTTTATCTCTGGGACCCTCGGGATGACAAATCAGAGCAGATGACTGAATGTAAGTACATTATTTACCTACAGAGGTGTCACGGCTGTCGTTGGTGGAAGGAGAGGAGGACCAAAGTGCAGCGTATTCATAATGAGTTTAATGAAGATGAATACTTGAACAAAAAAACAACAAACCGACACAACGAACAGTTCTGCAAGGTGCAACAAAACACTAAACAGAAAATAATCACTCACAACTCAAGTGGGAAAAACAGGCTGCCTAAGTATGGTCCTCAATCAGGGACAACGATTGACAGCTACCTCTGATTGAGAGCCATACCAGGCCAAACATAGAATGCCCACCCCAACTCACGCCCTGACCAACCTAAAATATGCCCTGACCAACCTAAAATAGAGACAAAAACAAGGAACCAAGGTCAGGACATGACAAGAGGTGAATGTATCAAACCAGTTGCTGCTATAACATGTTTTTCTACTCTCACCAAACAATAGTATTATTCCACTGTAATAGCTACTGTAAATTGGACAGTGCAGTTAGATTAACCTCACTAGGTTAGGGGCACTATTTTCACCACCGGATGAAAAGCCCAAGGTAAACTGCCTGCTATTCAGGCCCAGAAACTAGGATATGCATAGAGTGGGGCAAAAAAGTATTTAGTCAGCCACCAATTGTGCAAGTTCTCCCACTTAAAAATATGAGAGAGGCCTGTAATTTTCATCATAGGTACACTTCAACGCTGACAGACAAAATGAGGAGAAGAAATCCAGAAAATCACATCGTAGGATTTTTAATGAATTGTTAGCGTCCAGCACCTCGTATAAAGGTTAACAAGAATGTTTTCTGTCCATACAAGACATGTCCTGTAAAGTTTACTGTGACTACAGGGTTACCACCACACAGTCCTGTATATTAATGTACTCTGAGAGGTCAGCAGGGTACATGTAGTCACATTAGCAACAACGGTACACCGATCCTGAAGAGTCCTTAAGAGGTATTAATGTAGTCAGGTAGCAAGAGACCAGGGTGACCAGGGTTACCACCACACAGTCCTGTATATATTAATGTACTCTAGAGAGGTAGAAGCAGGGTCTACAGGGTTACCACCACACAGTCCTGTATATATTAATGTACTCTGTGAGGTAGAGAGGTAGAGACAGCAGGGTGACTACAGGGTTACCACCACACAGTCCTGTATATATTAATGTACTCTGTGAGGTAGAGAGGTAGAGACATGCAGGGTGACTACAGGGTTACCACCACACAGTCCTGTATATATTAATGTACTCTGTGAGGAGGAGAGGTAGAGACAGCAGGGTGACTACAGGGTTACCACCACACAGTCCTGTATATATTAATGTACTCTGTGAGTAGAGAGGTAGAGACAGCAGGGTGTACAGGGAGAGTCCTGTATATATTAAGCAGAGGTAGAGGTAGAGACAGCAGGGTTACCACCACACAGTCCTGTATATATTAATGTACTCTGAGAGGTAGAGAGGTAGAGACAGCAGGGTGACTACAGGGTTACCACCACACAGTCCTGTATATATTAATGTACTCTGTGAGGTAGAGAGGTAGAGACAGCAGGGTGACTACAGGGTTACCACCACACAGTCCTGTATATATTAATGTACTCTGTGAGGTAGAGAGGTAGAGACAGCAGGGTGACTACAGGGTTACCACCACACAGTCCTGTATATATTAATGTACTCTGTAGAGACAGAGGGTGTACAGGGTTACCACCACACAGTCCTGTATATATTAATGTACTCTGTGAGGTAGAGAGGTAGAGACAGCAGGGTGACTACAGGGTTACCACCACACAGTCCTGTATATATTAATGTACTCTGTGAGGTAGAGAGGTAGAGACAGCAGGGTGACTACAGGGTTACCACCACACAGTCCTGTATATATTAATGTACTCTGAGAGGTAGAGAGGTAGAGACAGCAGGGTGACTACAGGGTTACCACCACACAGTCCTGTATATATTAATGTACTCTACAGGGTTACCACCACACAGTCCTGTATATATTAATGTAGAGAGGTAGAGACAGCAGGGTGTGACTACAGGGTTACCACCACACAGTCCTGTATATATTAATGTACTCTGTGAGGTAGAGAGGTAGAGACAGCAGGGTGACTACAGGGTTACCACCACACAGTCCTGTATATATTAATGTACTCTGTGAGGTAGAGAGGTAGAGACAGCAGGGTGACTACAGGGTTACCACCACACAGTCCTGTATATATTAATGTACTCTGTGAGGTAGAGAGGTAGAGACAGCAGGGTGACTACAGGGTTACCACCACACAGTCCTGTATATATTAATGACTGTGAGGTAGAGAGGTAGAGACAGGGTGACTACAGGGTTACCACCACACAGTCCTGTATATATTAATGTACTCTGAGACAGCAGGGTGACTAGAGGTATATATTAATGTACTCTGTGAGAGAGGTAGAGACAGCAGGGTGACTACAGGGTTACCACCACACAGTCCTGTATATATTAATGTACTCTGTGAGGTAGAGAGGTAGAGACAGCAGGGTGACTACAGGGTTACCACCACACAGTCCTGTATATATTAATGTACTCTGTGAGGTAGAGGTAGAGACAGCACTACCACCACACAGGGTTACCACCACACAGTCCTGTATATATTAATGTACTCTGTGAGGTAGAGAGAGGTAGAGACAGAGGGTGACTACAGGGTTACCACCACACAGTATATATTAAGACAGAGACAGCAGGGTGACTACAGGGTTACCACCACACAGTCCTGTATATATTAATGTACTCTGTGAGGTAGAGAGGTAGAGACAGCAGGGTGACTACAGGGTTACCACCACACAGTCCTGTATATATTAATGTACTCTGTGAGGTAGAGAGGTAGAGACAGCCACCACACAGTCCTGTATATATTAATGTACTCTGTGAGGTAGAGAGGTAGAGACAGCAGGGTGACTACAGGGTTACCACCACACAGTTACTAATGCTAGACAGGGGAGACATACAGGTATGATCCTAGACAGAGGAGACATACAGGTAGTGGGTTAGTGATCCTAGACAGAGGAGACATACAGGTAGTGGGTTAGTGATCCTAGACAGGGGAGACATACAGGTATGTGGGTTAGTGATCCTAGACAGAGGAGACATACAGGTAGTGGGTTAGTGATCCTAGACAGGGGAGACATACAGGTAGTGGGTTAGTGATCCTAGACAGGGGAGACATACAGGTAGTGGGTTAGTGATCCTAGACAGGGGAGACATACAGGGTTAGTGATCCTAGACAGGGGAGACATACAGGTAGTGGGTTAGTGATCCTAGACAGGGGAGACATACAGGTAGTGGGTTAGTGATCCTGGAGTTACAGGTAGTGGGTTAGTGATCCTAGACAGGGGAGACATACAGTAGTGGGTTAATGTGGGTTAGTGATCCTAGACAGAGGAGACATACAGGTAGTGGGTGGGTTAGTGATCCTAGACAGAGGAGACATACAGGTAGTGGGTTAATGTGTGTTGTTTGTGGTGTGGAGTGTGAGTTGACTACAGGAATAATCCTAGGTGTCTGTTGCCTGGGTCATAGATTTGTGTTTTTGACAACTCTCATTACATTTGGCATCACCATGAGTGACAAGGATTTGGCATGATTACACAAATAGACTGGGACTCAGGCTAAGGTCTGCAGCAGTGAGGAATGTGTGTGATTTTTTTTTTTTTTTTTTTAATTTTACCTTTATTTAACCAGGCAAGTCAGTTAAGAACAAATTCTTATTTTCAATGACGGCCTGGGAACAGTGGGTTAACTGCCTGTTCAGGGGCAGAACGACAGATTTGTACCATGTCAGCTCGGGGTTTGAACTCGCAATCTTCCAGTTACTAGTCCAACACTCTAACCACTAGGCTACACTAGGCTACCCTGCCAAGTGGTTAGAGTGAAGAGCATGTTGTGGTGAGAACAGAACAGTGGAAGACACACTACAGATTATTCATAAGTATTCAGGAACTATTCAGAAACTATTCAGGAACTATTCAGAAGTTTCTGTGCTAGTTTCTGTTCTCTGGCATGTCTCCACCCAGCTGGGTCCTTTGCAGATACCAACAAACAGGACATGTCACTTACAGTGGTCACACCCAACCAGAACCGGCCGCATTCCTGAGTTACACAAAGACAGTTTGTATCAGCAGAAAAATACTAGCTCAAAACAATAGACAATTATCTGTGTAGAAAACAGCATAGCATGTCTAATTGGTAATTTTCCACAACACTATAAGGGTTACCACCACACAGTCCTGTATATATTAATGTACTGTGTGTGATGATGGAATGAGGTGAGGACCAAAGCGCAGTGTTAATCATATATATATTTCACCGAGAACACTAAAAAAAATAGCGAAGGAGAAACAAAACGAAACAGTTCTGAAAGGTGACATACAAATAACAGAAAACAATCACCCACGAAACACAGGTGGGAAAAGGCTATCTAAGTGTGATTCTCAATCAGAGACAACTAACGACACCTGCCTCTGATTGAGAACCATACCAGGCCAAACACAAAACACAACATAGAAAAAGGAACATAGACAACCCACCCAACTCACGCCCTGACCATACTAAAACAAAGACATAACAGAGGAACTAAGGTCAGAACGTGACAGTACCCCCCTCCCCCCAAAGGTGCGGACTCCGGCCGCAAAACCTGAACCCATAGGGGAGGGTCTGGGTGGGTGTCTGTCCACAGTGGCGGCTCTGGCGCGGGACGTGGACCCCACTCCACCATACTCATACTCTTTGTCCCACTCGCCTCCGTGGCCTCTTTCGAGCGGCGACCCTCGCTGCCGACCTCGGACTGGGGAGCCTAGCAATGGGTGCCGAATGGACCGGAGATTCCGGCAGCTCTGACGCGAAGGGCGACTCCGACAGCGCCGGAGTGACGGGCGATTCTTGCAGCTCCTGGATGACGGGCAGCTCTGGCAGCTCCAGACTGTAGGGAGGAGATGGAGAGACAGCCTGGTGCGGGGGCTGCCACCAGAAGGCTGGTGCGTGGAGGCGGCACCGGATAGACCGGCCAGTGGAAGCGCACTTGAGGTCTCGAGCACCGAGCCTGCACAACCCTACCTGGTTGGACACTCCGTCGGAGCCAGGCCAGTGCGGCGAGGTGGAAAAGACCACACTGGGCTGTGTTGGCGAACCGGGAATACCGTGCGCAGAGCTGGTGCCACCCCCTTTGCTATGAAGCCCCTACATAAGATCTGGTGCAAACAATTACCTTCAGAAGTCACATAATGAATTAAATAAAGTCCACCTGTAGGCAATCTAAGTATCACATGATATATCACATGATCTCAGTATAAATACACCTGTTCTGAAAGACCCCAGAGTCTGCAACACCACTAAGCATGGGGCACCACTAAGCAAGGCGCACCACTAAGCAAGGGGCACCACTAAGCAAGGGCACCAAGACCAAGGAGCACCACTAAGCAAGGGCACCATGAAGACCAAGGAGCACCACTAAGCAAGGGGCACCACCAAGCAAGGGGCACCACCAAGCAAGGGCACCACTAAGCAATGGGCACCACTAAGCATGGGGCACCACTAAGCAAGGGGCACCACTAAGCATGGGGCACCACTAAGCAAGGAGCACCAGGAAGACCAAGGAGCACCACTAAGCAAGGGGCACCACCCAAGGGGCACCACCAAGCAAGGGCACCACTAAGCAATGGGCACCACTAAGCATGGGCACCACTAAGCATGGGGCACCACTAAGCAAGGGGCACCACTAAGCAAGGGGCACCACTAAGCAAGGGGCACGATGAAGACCAAGGAGCACAACTAAGCAAGTGGCACCACTAAGCAAGGGGCACCACTAAGCAAGGGGCACCATGAAGCAAGCACCACTAAGCATGGGGCACCACTAAGCACTAAGCAAGGGGCACCACTAAGCAAGGGGCACCATGAAGACCAAGGAGCACCACTAAGCATGGGGCACCACTAAGCAAGGGGCACCACTAAGCAAGGGGCACCATGAAGACCAAGGAGCTCTCCATACAGGTTAGGGAAGTAGTGGAGAAGTACAGACCAGGGTTGAGTTATAAAAACATATCAGAAACTTTAAACACCCCACAGAGCCCCATTAAATACATTATTCAAAAATGGAAAGAATATGGCACCACAACAAACCTGCCAAGAGAGGGCCGTCCACCAAAACTCATGGACCAGGCAAGGAGGGCATTAGTCAGAGAGGCAACAAAGAGACCAAAGATAACCCTGAAGGATCTGCAAAACTCCACAGTGAGATTGGAGTATCTGTCTGTGGGACCACTTTAAGCCGAACACTCCACAGAGCTGGGCTTTACGGAAGAGTGGCCAGAAAAATGCCATTGCTTAGAAATAAAACAAGCAAACACGTTTGGTGTTCGCAAAAAGGCATGTGGGAGACTCCCCAAATATATGGAAGAATGTACTCTGGCCATCAAGGAAAACGCTATGTCTGGCACAAACCCAACACCTATAATTACCCCGAGAGCACCATCCCCACAGTGAAGCATGGTGGTGGCAGCATCATGCTTTGGGGATGCTTTTTTTAGGAGGGACTGGAAACTGGTCAAAATTGAAGGAATGATGGATGGTGCTAAATACAGGGAAATTCTTGAGGCAAACCTGTTTCAGTCTTCTAGAGATTTGAGACTGGGACGGAGGTTCACCTTCCAGCAGGACAATGACCCAAAGCATACTGCTAAAGCAACACTCGAGTGGCTTAAGAGGACACATTTAAATGTCTTGGAATGGCCTAGTCAAAGCCCAGACCTCAATCCAATTGTGGTATGACTTAAAGATTGCTGTACACCAGCAGGAACCCATCCAACTTGAAGGAGCTGGAGAAGTTTAGCATTGAAACGTGGGAAAGAATCCCAGTGGCTCGATGTGCCAAGCTCATAGAGACATATCCCAAGGGACTTGCAGCTGTAATTGCAGCAAAAGGTGGATCTACAAAGTATTGACGTTGGGGAGTTGAATAGTTTTGCACGCTCCAGTTTTCTTTTCTTTTTTCTCTTATTTCTTGTTTGTTTCACAATAAAGTGGTAGACATGTAGGCATTCAAAGTGGTAGACATGTAGGCATTCAAAGTGGTAGGCATGTTGTGTAAATCAAATGTTACCAACTCTCCAAAAATCTTTTTTAATTTCAGGTTGTAAGGCAACAAAATAGGAAAAATGCCAAGGGGGGTGAATAATTTCGCAAGGCACTATAGATGGCATTACAGGGCATTCAGAAGTTATTCAGAGACCTTTGGACACCTTTGGTTACATTAGTCTTTTTCTAAAATGGATTAAATAAAATCTAATCAGGAACTATAATTTAACCTAGGAACCAAAATCTTTGTCTCCTTCTCGACGTTGCATGCATTTCTTTCTCTCTCCCTCCCTCTAACCCCTCCCTCCCTCTCTCTAACCCCTCCCTCTCTATAACCCCTCCCCCTCTAACCTCTCCCTCCCTCTCTCTAACCCCCCCCTCTCTCTAACCCCCTCCCCCTCTAACCCCTCCCTCTCTCCTTCCCTCTAAACTCACCAATCTGGCAGAACCAGAAAGTCCACACCTCCCCAAAACTAACTTCTGTGAAAACAAAACTGATCTGAGTCTCTGTGTCATCTGTCTGTGTGAGAGGGAACAACCGTCCAAATGGCTCAACAGGGAGATCTGCTGGACCAGGACCAGTTCTGTTGTTCTGTCTGTCTGGATCTACTGAAGGAACCGGTCACCATCCCATGCGGACACAATTACTGTAGAAAATGTATTGAGGGCTGCTGGGATCAGGATGATCTGAAAGGGGTCTATAGCTGTCCTCAGTGCAGAGAGACCTTCACTCCAAGGCCTAATCTGATGAAAAATAACATGTTGGCTGAGCTGGTGGAGAAACTGAGGAAGACAGGACTCCAGGCTGCTCCCCCTCCTGCTCTGTGCTATGCTGGACCTGGAGATGTGGCGTGTGATGTCTGCACTGGGATCAGAAAGCAGAAAGCCCTCATGTCCTGTCTGGTGTGTCTGGCCTGTTACTGTGAGACTCACCTCCAATCTCACTATGAATCTCCTGCTTTCAAGAAGCACAAGCTGGTCAAAGCCACCGCACAACTACAGGAGAAGATCTGCTCTCATCATGACAAACTGCTGGAGGTTTACTGTCGTACCGATCAGCAGTGTATCTGTCTGCTGTGTGTGATGGATGAACATAAAGGCCATGATACAGTGTCAGCTGCAGCAGAGAGGACTGAGAAACAGGTAAGACCAGAACAACTTGTTGGTGACTGTCTGATAAACAAAGAATTAAAGATACAGTAGGAACTAAATCTGATTGAATATGAGATCATTCAAATTAAATGGATCCACAAATATGAACACAAACCTTGAGTATATAGATATGTTAACCCAGATTCTCCAAATGTATCACCATTTTCTAAAGTCTGTTAGGTTCTGAACAGAGTAAAAACTCAAACCAAGTTTATTCACCCACTGGGTCTTACAGCTACAAAGACAATGTGTGATTATACAAGAACATATGTTTATAAACTCATACTAGGCGGGACCAACTCCTTACACATCTAGACAGCCGATACATCTCTGTACTTGTCAGGGCCAACTTCTTACACATCTAGACAGCCAATACATCTCTGTTACTAGGCAGGACCAACTCCTTACACATCGAGACAGCCAATACATCTCTGTTACTAGGCAGGACCAACTCCTTACACATCTAGACAGCCAATACATCTCTGTTACTAGGCAGGACCAACTCCTTACACATCTAGACAGCCAATACATCTCTGGTACTAGGCAGGACCAACTCCTTGCACATATAGACAGCCGATACATCTCTGTTACTAGGCAGGACTAACACCTTACACATCTAGACAGCCAATACATCTCTGTTACTAGGCAGGACCAACTCCTTACACATCAAAACAGCCAATACATCTCTATTACGAGGCGGTACCAACTCCTTGCACATATAGACAGCCAATACATCTCTCTACTAGGCAGGACCAACTCCTTACACATCTCGACAGCCAATACATCTCTGTCACTAGGCAGGACATGAATTGGTTCCTCTCACTGGTGTAGTCATGGTCCTGCCTGATGCAAGAACCTTGGTGGGTGTGGAAGTGTATGTGTGTGAGATGACTGTAGTAGGAGGGTTGTTGTGGTGGGCCCCTCTGGCCCCCCTCCCAGAGGTTTCTTCACACTTCATCGTGTTGACTTGAAATTAAGCCGAATTCCTGGCTCCTCCCTAGTCATGCAGCTGGCCTGCCTTATCAGAGACTAACTAGACTGTTGAATTCCTGGCTCCTCCCTAGTTCTGCAGCTGTCCTGCCTTATCAGAGACTGAAACTAGTTGCCCTTTGTCTCCCTCTTTAGGAACATTGATATTCAACATAACATGTTTGAACAGAATATTTCAGCACTTCCCCTTGTCTCTCTCAGTAACTTTCCATACACCAAGTTCCTATCCACCCTTCATTGACCCCAACATATATATTCCTTGATGACATGTAAATTCATCAATACATTCTAGTATGGTAACATCAATAAGTATATTTCTAGATAGAATCCTACAAATCAAACACCATTATTATTTATTGTTATTCATTGTCAAACATCATTATTATTCATTACCAAACACCATTATCATCATTTCAGGGAAGTTAGGAACAAATATACAAAGGCAGTTAGCAAAGCTAAGGCTAGCTTTTTCAAACAGAAATTTGCATCCTGTAGTACTAACTCAAAAATCTTCTGGGACACTGTAAAGTCCATGGAGAATAAGAGCACCTCCTCCCAGCTGTCCACTGCTCTGAGGATAGGAAACACTGTCACCACCGATAAATCCACTATAATTGACAATTTCAATAAGCATTTCTCTACGGCTGGCCAAGCTTTCCACATGGCTACCCCTACCCTGGTCAACTGCCCGGCAACCCTCCACAGCAACCCGCCAAAGCCCTCAACATTTCTCCTTCACCCAAATCCAGATAGCTGATGATCTGAAAGAGCTGCAAAATCTGGACCCCTACAAATCAGCCGGGCTAGACAATCTGGACCCTCTCTTTCTAAAATGATCTGTCAAAATTGTTGCAACCCCTATTACTAGCCTGTTCAACCTCTCTTTCGTGTCATCTGAGATTCCCAAAGATTGGAAAGCTGCCGCGGTCATCACCCTCTTCAATGGGGGTGACACTCTAGACCCAAACTGCTACAGACCTATATCTATCCTACCCTGTCTTTCTAATGTCTTCGAAAGCCAAGTTAACAAACTGATTACCGACCATTTTGAATCCCACCATACCTACTCCGCTATGCAATCTGGTTTCAGTTCATGGGTGCACATCAGCCACGCTCAAGGTCCTAAACGATATCTTAACCGCCATCGATACGAAACATTACTGTGCAGCCGTATTCATTGATCTGGCCAAGGCTTTCGACTCTGTCAATCACAACCTTCTTATTGGCAGACTCGACAGCCTTGGTTTCTCAAATGATTTCCTCGCCTGGTTTACCAACTACTTCTATGATAGAGTTCAGTGTGTCAAATCGGAGGGCATGTTGTCCGGACCTCTGACAGTCTCTATGGGGGTACCACAGGGTTCAATCCCCGGGCAGACTCTCTTCTCTGTATATATCAATGATGTTGCTCTTATTGCTGGTGATTCTCTGATACACCTCTATGCAGACGACACCATTCTGTATACTTCTGGCCGCTCTTTGGACACTGTGTAAACAACCCTCCAGGCAAGCTTCAATGCCATACAACTCTCATTCCGTGGCCTCCAACTGCGCTTAAACACAAGTAAAACTAAAGACATGCTATTCAACTGATCACTGCCCGCAGCTACTCGCCTGTCCAGCATCACTAACCTGGACGGCTCTGACTTAGAATACGTGGACAACTACAAATACCTAGGTGTCTGGTTAGACTGTAAACTCTCCTTCCAGACCCATATCAAACATCTCCAGTCCAAAATGAAATCTAGAATCGGCTTCCTATATAGCAACAAAGCATCCTTCACTCATGCTGCCAAACATACCCTCGTAAAACTGACTATCCTACCGATCCTCTACTTCGGTGATGTCATCTATAAAATAACCTCCAACACTCTACTCAACAAATTGGATGCAGTCTATCACAGTGCCATCCGTTTTGTCACCAAAGCCCCACTACCCACCATTGCGACCTGTACACTCTCGTTGGCAGGCCCTTGCTTCATTCTCGTTGCCAAACCCACTGGCTACAGGTTATCTACAAATCTCTGCTAGGTAAAGCCCTACCTTATCTCAGCTCACTGGTCACCATAGCAGCAAACACTCCAGCAGGTATATCTCACTGGTCATCCCCAAAGCCAATTCCTCCTTTGGTCATCTTTCCTTCCAGTTTTCTGCTGCCACTGACTGGAACGAACTGCAAAAATCTCTGAAGCTGGAAATACTTATCTCCCTCACTAGCTTTAAGCACCAGCTGTCAGAGCAGCTCACAGATTACTGCAACTGTACATAGCCCATCTATAATTTAGCCAAACAACTCCCTCTTTCCCTACTGCATTTATTTATTTATTTATTTTGCTCCTTTACACCCCATTATTTTTATTTCTACTTTGCACATTCTTCCACTGCAAATCTACCATTCCAGTGTTTTACTTGCAATATTGTATTTACTTTGCCACCATGGCCTTTTTTTGCCTTTACCTCCCTTATCTCACCTCATTTGCTCACATTGTATATAGACTTATTTTTCTACTGCGTTATTGACTGTATGTTTTGTTTATTCCATGTGTAACTCGTTGTTGTTGAATGTGTCGAATTGCTTTGTTTTTGCTTGGCCAGGTCGCAGTTGCAAATGGGAACTTGTTCTCAACTAGCCTACCTGGTTAAATAAAGGTGTTCTCAACTAGCCTACCTGGTTAAATAAAGGTGTTCTCAACTAGCCTACCTGGTTAAATAAAGGTGTTCTCAACTAGCCTACCTGGTTAAATAAAGGTGTTCTCAACTAGCCTACCTGGTTAAATAAAGGTGTTCTCAACTAGCCTACCTGGTTAAATAAAGGTGAAATAAAGTAAAAATAAACTAAATAAAATGAGTTACCAAACATCATTATCATTAGTTATCAAACATCATTATCATTAGTTACCAAACATCATTATCATTAGTTATCAAACATCATTATCATTAGTTATCAAACATCATTATCATTAGTTACCAAACATCATTATCATTAGTTATCAAACATCATTATCATTAGTTATCAAACACCCAAACAGCTCCCTGATTTGTGTTCTGTTAAATCTATAATTATTCACATGACTACATAATAATATATTATCACACAGACACTTCCTCAATATTTGTATCCCTATATTCTATCGGCCCTGTGTCACATTACTATACTATTGATCTACTGGACTAATAAAGCTTGATAGCTCATTGAAGAGTGATTCTCCACAGAGGCAGCTGGGGATGAGTCAGCAGAAGGTCCAGCAGAGATTCCAGGAGAGAGAGAAGGAGCTGAAGGAGCTCCAACAGGCTGTGGAGTCTTTCAAGGTGAGTATTGTTGACCAGAGGAGACACACCATTTCACTTCTCTCCTCCAGTCAGAGAGAGAGAGAGGGGCCCCTATTCAATCCCACTGACCCCACTGTTGGGAACAGGCTGTCTGGACCCCTTTCAGAGAATAGACTGGTTCATGTAACCGACTGGGCTGCCTCATCACATAACCATGAGTAACCATGACGACTCATGTCCCCTATACATTAAAATGGAACTGTCTCACTCAATTGAATTAAATTCATAGGGCTTTATTGGCATGGAAATATATGTTTACATTGCCAAAGCAAGTGAAATAGACAATAAACAAAAGTGAAATAAACAATCAGAAATGGACAGTAAACATTACACTTGGAAGTGATTTAGGGGATGGGGGAGGATCTATTAGAAGTTAGTAGGACTCTTTTATTTTCTCAGAAGTACTGAGTTAGGTAGGAGGATTTAGAGGTGTAAACCGTGATTGAACACACTCCACCACAGTAGGTGGCGCCATGCACCTTTAACGTTGGTTTGTGGACCACACCTCTTAAAGGATAGGGTGCAGCATTTTTACCTTTTGATAAAAAGCATGTGGGTTTTGTTGTTCAACTACCTGCTACTCATGCCAGGACTATAGTATATGCATATGATTAGTATGTGTGGATAGAAAACACTCTGAAGTTTCTAAAACTGGTTCAATCATGTCTGTGACTATAACAGAACTTATGTAGCAGGCAAAAGCCCAAGGAAAAACTGTTCAGAAAAACAAAAATCCCTCTGGCAGTTCCCTGAATTGTCTTTGTCAAGGGAAATTAGATAGCGCCCAGTTTACAGTTCCTACAACTTCCACAGGATGTCACCAGTCTTTGGGTTGAAGTTAATCATTGGTGAAACGAAGAAGAGGCAGAGGTGACACTGTGGATTATGTTATGGAAGAGAGAAAACCGTGCATGTATTGTTGACTTGCTGTTATTGAATACAGATCGCCCCGTCAACAATTTGATCGATTATTAACGTTTAAAAATACCTAAAGTTGGATTACAAAAGTAGTTTGAAGTATTTTGGCATAGTTTTAAGCAACTTTTGAAATGTTTTGTCATGACGTTGCGTTTTGGAAAGCTGTTTTTTTTCTGGATCAAAACGGGCTTTATAAATGGACATTTTGGGTAAACATGGACGGAATTAATCGAAAAAAAGGACCAATTGTGATGTTTATGGGACATATTGGAGTGCCAACAAAGAAGCTCGTCAAAGGTAATGCATGTTTTATATTTTATTTCAGCGTTTTGTGTAGCGCCGGCGACGCTAATTCATTTGTTTACATCTCGTTCAGGTGGTTCAGGGGGGTGCATGCTATCAGATAATAGCTTCTCATGCTTTCGCCGAAAAGCATTTTTAAAATCTGACATAATGGCTGGATTCACAACGAGTGTAGCTTTAATGTGATTTAATGAACGTTTGAGTTTTATCGCGTATTATTTGAATTTGGCGCTAGCTATTGGCCACACGAGACGCCTCCATATCCCCAAAATAAGATTTGAGGACCTCCATTATACGAATGAACATTAAACATTAAACAACATTTATTTTCAAAAGAATAGAGACATTTCAAATGTTATAATTCAAGTGCAAACAGAGTGAGTCGTGCCCCAGACTGAGTCCTGGAGGTGAAATGGAAATGAATGAGGGAGGTAGAAGGTGTGGAGAAGAGTTCAGAACCAGAGAAGTTTATTTGAAGTGTATTTATTTATTTATTATGCATGTATGTGATTTAATGAAAGTTTGAGTTTTATCGCGTATTATTTGAATTTGGCGCTATGCATTTCCCCAGGCTATTGGCCACACGAGACGCCTCCATATCCCCAAAATAAGATTTGAGGACCTCCATTATATCATAGAAGAAGAAGTTGGTCTGTGAGGGTTTTGTTGTTCCTGAGGAGGGCTACTATTATTTTTATTTTCAAGTATTTTCAGAATGTATTAAAGCCAAAGCTAAAGCTTCCCTAAACAATTCAATATATCAGTCAATATATTTTCTCTGTGATTTATTTTCTCTCCGTCAACCGTTCCATCGCATCTTAACCGTCTTACCGGGCGGGCACTAGGACCCGGGGAGGCTGCTGCTGCAGAGGCTGCTGCACCGCTCGTGACTGTCAGTCCTCCTTGTAGCTCATTGGTTAAGCTGTGGCTCGAGACTGTTAACAGTTAACGGACAGGAAACGGCTCTGACAGGACACATTCATGTCGAGGCAGTGATGTGAATGTGTGGTAAGTTAGAATAGAGAGAGAGAGTTTTCACTACTATAGACTTTGGTCATAATCAAAGCTTTGTTAACCAATAGGTTTTTATGTGAGGCTGCCTGTAAGTTACAGTGTAACAGACGTTACTAACGGTAACGGTGTCTTTTAAATTCGACATAAGTTATGTGGCGATGATATCTAGTTAACGTTGTATTTAATGTAGTGTAATGACCTGACTCGATCATAAAGGAACAATTGTCCAGACAGAGGATTGAGTTACGAATTGACGGTTTATTAGCAACTTTACACAGGCTACTGTTTGGCCTGAGCTCACGCCAAATAAATGAAAGATACCCCACAAGCCAATCGGGACCTTCTCTTGTGAAGCCCAGACGTCAGAGAGAGAACAAAGGCTGAAGCTTAACTTCCAATGCCCCGCCCCCTCCACGCCACTCCGCCAACCACCAGGATGCCCGGCATCAGAACATCCCAGGCATTCCTGTGATTGGCAGATAGCAGGTTGATTGGCATGTCGGACCCCGCGAACACTGGGAACTGGTAAGTACAACACAACCAGCTACTAGCCGAACACATAACACACAGCTGTCTGTGCGGGTCGCTACAGTAGTTTTACTATCTGTGCCAGGCTATAAATGACGTAGATAATATCTAGTTAACGTTGTATTTAATGTAGTTTTACTATCTGTGCCAGGCTATAAATGACGTAGATAATATCTAGTTAACGTTGTATTTAATGTAGTTTTACTATCTGTGCCAGGCTATAAATGACACAGATAATATCTAGTTAACGTTGTATTTAATTGATCACAGCTTTCTGCTTTCCATGTAGAGTTTTTGGTAAAAAAACATTACATTTTATTATTTTGTCAGCACAAATTTGGAAAAAATTCTTTGTTTATCTTTGTCAAACAGGCTGGGCGTCCTCCCAAAGATATGCTTAAAGTTCTGAATGATGATATGAGATATATATGATATACCAAGAGGTGTTCTGTACCTGTCTGTCCAGGAGGGAGGAGAGTAGAGCAGGACCAAGAGGTGTTCTGTACCTGTCTGTCCAGGAGGGAGGAGAGTAGAGCAGGACCAAGAGGTGTTCTGTACCTGTCTGTCCAGGAGGGAGGAGAGTAGAGCAGGACCAAGAGGTGTTCTGTACCTGTCTGTCCAGGAGGGAGGAGAGTAGAGCAGGACCAAGAGGTGTTCTGTACCTGTCTGTCCAGGAGGGAGGAGAGTAGAGCAGGACCAAGAGGTGTTCTGTACCTGTCTGTCCAGGAGGGAGGAGAGTAGAGCAGGACCAAGAGGTGTTCTGTACCTGTCTGTCCAGGAGGGAGGAGAGTAGAGCAGGACCAAGAGGTGTTCTGTACCTGTCTGTCCAGGAGGGAGGAGAGTAGAGCAGGACCAAGAGGTGTTCTGTACCTGTCTGTCCAGGAGGGAGGAGAGTAGAGCAGGACCAAGAGGTGTTCTGTACCTGTCTGTCCAGGAGGGAGGAGAGTAGAGCAGGACCAAGAGGTGTTCTGTACCTGTCTGTCCAGGAGGGAGGAGAGTAGAGCAGGACCAAGAGGTGTTCTGTACCTGTCTGTCCAGGAGGGAGGAGAGAGAGCAGGACCAAGAGGTGTTCTGTACCTGTCTGTCCAGGGACCAGGAGGGAGAGGTAGAGCAGGACCAAGAGGTGTTCTGTACCTGTCTGTCCAGGAGGGAGGAGAGTAGAGCAGGACCAAGAGGTGTTCTGTACCTGTCTGTCCAGGAGGGAGGAGAGTAGAGCAGGACCAAGAGGTGTTCTGTACCTGTCTGTCCAGGAGGGAGGAGAGTAGAGCAGGACCAAGAGGTGTTCTGTACCTGTCTGTCCTGTAGCCTGTCTGTACCTGTCTGTCCAGGAGGGAGGAGAGTAGAGCAGGACCAAGAGGTGTCCTGTACCTGTCTGTCCAGGAGGGAGGACAAGGCCTGGTGGACCTGGAGAGCAGAGTTCTGACTGAACCTGTCTCTCTCTCTCTCTCTCTCTCTCTCTGTCTCTCTCTGTCTCTCTCTCTCCAGCGCTCTGCACAGTCAGCAGTGGAGGACAGTGATCAGATCTTTACTGAGCTGATCCGCTCCATTGAGAGAAGGAGCTCTGAGGTGAAGGAGCTGATCAGAGCCCAAGAGAAGGCTCAAGTGAGTCAAGCTGAAGGACTCCTGGAGCAACTGAAGCAGGAGATCGCTGAGCTGAGGAAGAGAAGCACTGAGCTGGAGCAGCTCTCACACACAGAGGATCACATCCATTTCCTCCAGGTAACTAAACTGTCTTGTTACATGTGATATGAAATTAACTTCATGGGAAATGTCTCTCTGTCCGTCCCTCTCTCTCTCTCTGTCCGTCCTGTCTCTCTCTCTCTGTCCGTCTCCTCTCTGTCTCTCTGTCCGTCCCTCTCTCTGTCTGTCCGTCTCTCTGTCCGTCTGTCTCTCTCTCTGTCTGTCTGTCCCTCTGTCTCTGTCCCTCTGTCTCTGTCCCTCTGTCTGTCTGTCCGTCCCTCTGTCTGTCTGTCCGTCCCTCTCTCTCTGTCTGTCTGTCCGTCCCTCTCTCTCTGTCGGTCTGTCCGTCCCTCTGTCTGTCTGCCTGTCCGTCCCTCTCTGTCTGTCTGTCTGTCCTCTGTCCCTCTGTCTCTCTGTCTGTCTGTCTGTCCGTCCCTCTCTCTCTGTCTGTCTGTCCGTCCCTCTGTCTGTCTGTCCCTCTGTCTGTCTGTCTCTGTCTGTCTGCCCCTCTGTCTCTCCGTCCCTCTGTCTGTCTGTCCCTCTGTCTGTCCGTCCCTATCTCTCTGTCTGTCTGTCCGTCCCTCTCTCTCTCTGTCTGTCCGTCCCTCTGTCCTCTCTCTCTGTCTGTCCGTCCCTCTGTCTGTCCTGTCCCTCTGTCTGTCCGTCCCTCTCTGTCTGTCCGTCCCTCTGTCTGTCCGTCCCCTCTCTCTGTCCTGTCCCTCTGTCTGTCCGTCCCTCTCTGTCGTCCGTCCCTCTCTCTCGTCCGTCCCTCTCTCTCTGTCTGTCTGTCCGTCCCTCTCTGTCTGTCTGTCTGTCCGTCCCTCTCTCTCTGTCTGTCTGTCCGTCCCTCTGTCTGTCTGTCTGTCCGTCCCCTCTGTCTGTCTGTCTGTCTGTCTGTCCGTCCCTCTGTCTGTCTGTCTGTCCGTCCGTCCCTCTGTCTGTCCGTCCGTCTCCTCTGTCTGTCCCTCTGTCTGTCTGTCCGTCCCTCTGTCTCTCTGTCCTCCTCTCTCTGTCTGTCCGTCTCTCTGTCCGTCCTCTCTCTCTGTCTCTCTCTCTGTCTGTCCGTCCCTCCTCTCTCTCTGTCTGTCTGTCCGTCCTCTCTCTGTCCGTCCCCTCTGTCTGTCTGTCTGTCTGTCCGTCCTCTCTGTCTGTCCGTCCCTCTGTCTGTCCGTCCTCTCTGTCTGTCCGTCCCTCTGTCTGTCCGTCTGTCTGTCTGTCCGTCTCTCTCTCTGTCCGTCCCTCTGTCTGCCGTCTCCGTCCTCTCTCTCTCTGTCCGTCCCTCTCTCTGTCCGTCCCTCCTCTGTCTGTCCGTCCGTCCCCCTCTCTCTGTCCGTCCCTCTCTCTGTCCGTCCCTCTCTCTGTCCGTCTCTCTCTCTCTGTCCGTCCCTCTCTCTCTCTGTCCGTCCCCCTCTCTCTCTCTGTCTGTCCGTCCCTCTCTCCTCTCTCTGTCCGTCCCCCTCTCTCTGTCTGTCCGTCCTCTCTGTCTGTCCGTCCCCTCTCTCTCTCTCTGTCCCCCCCTCTCTCTCTCTCTGTCCGTCCCCGTCTCTCTCTCTGTCCGTCCCCCCCTCTCTCTGTCTCTGTCCGTCCCTCCCTCTCTCTCTCTGTCCGTCCCTCTCTCTCTCTCTCTGTCCGTCCCCTCTCTCTCTCTCTGTCCGTCCCCCTCTCTCTCTCTCTCTGTCCGTCCCTCTCTCTCTCTCTCTGTCTCTGTCTGTCCCCTCTCTCTCTCTGTCCGTCCCTCTCTCTCTCTCTGTCTGTCTGTCCTGTCCTCTCTCTGTCCGTCTCTGTCCCTCTCTCTCTCTGTCTGTCCTGTCCTCCTCTCTCTCTGTCCGTCCTCTCTCTCTGTCCGTCCCTCTCTCTCTCTCTGTCTGTCCGTCCCTCTCTCTCTCTGTCTGTCCGTCCCTCTCTCTCTCTCTGTCTGTGTCCGTCCTCTCTCTCTGTCTCCGTCCTCTCTCTCTGTCCGTCCCCCTCTCTCTCTCTCTGTCTGTCTCTCTCTCTCTCTGTCTGTCTCTCTCTCTGTCTGTCCGTCCCCCTCTCTCTCTCTGTCTGTCCGTCTCTCTCTCTGTCTGTCCGTCCCTCTCTCTCTCCGTCCGTCCTCTGTCTGTCTGTCCGTCCCTCTCTCTCTCTGTCTGTCCGTCCCTCTCTCTCTGTCTCTCTGTCCGTCTCTCTGTCTGTCTGTCCGTCCTCTCTCTCTGTCTCTGTCCTGTCCCTCTCTCTCTCTCTCTGTCCGTCCCTCTCTCTCTCTCTGTCTGTCCCCCCCTCTCTCTCTGTCCTCCGTCCTCTGTCCGTCCCTCTCTCTCTCTGTCTCTGTCCGTCCCTCTCTCTCTCTCTCTCTCTGTCCGTCCTCCTCTCTCTCTGTCCGTCCTCTCTGTCCCTCTCTGTCTGTCCCTCTCTCTCTCTCTCAGTCTGGTCCCTCTCTCTCTCTCTGTCTGTCCTCTCCTCTGTCTGTCTCTCTCTGTCCGTCCTCTCTCTCTGTCTGTCCGTCTCTCTCTCTGTCCGTCTCTCTCTCTCTGTCCGTCCGTCCTCTCTGTCCGTCCTCTCTGTCTCTCTCTGTCGTCCCTCTCTCTCTCTGAGGTCAGTCTCTCTCTCTCTCTGTCCGTCTCTCTCTCTGTCAGTCTGTCCCTCTCTCTCTCTCTCTGTCCGTCTCCTCTCTCTCTCTCTGTCCGTCCCCTCTCCTCTCTCTCTCTCTCTCTCTCTGTCCGTCTGTCCCCTCTCTCTCTCTGTCTGTCTCTCTCTGTCTCTCTGTCCGTCTGTCTCTGTCTCTCTCTCTGTCCGTCTCTCTCTCTCTCTCTCTGTCCTGTCCCTCTCTCTCTCTGTCCGTCCCTCTCTCTCTCTCTGTCCGTCCTCTCTCTCTCTCTGTCCGTCCCTCTCTCTCTCTGTCCGTCTCTCTCTCTCTCCTGTCCCCTCTCTCTCTCTCTCTGTCCGTCCCCTCTCTCTCTCTCTCTCTCCTGTCCGTCTGTCTCTCTCTCTCTCTCTGTCCGTGTCTCTCTCTCTCTGTCTGTCCTCTCTCTCTCTCTGTCTCTCCCCCCTCTCTCTCTCTGTCCGTCCCCTCTCTCTCTCTCTCTCTCCTCTCTCTCTGTCAGTCCTCTCTCTCTCTGTCAGAGGTATCGTCTCTCTCTCTCTCTGTCCGTCTCCCTCTCTCTCTCTCTCTCTCCAGAGGTATCAGTCTCTCTCTCTCTCTCTCTCTCTCTGTCCGTCCCTCTCTCTCTCTCTCTCTGTCCTCTCTCCAGAGGTCTCTGTCTCTCTCTCTCTCTCTCTCTCTCTCCAGAGGTCCCCCTCTCTCTCTCTCTCCAGAGGTATCAGTCTCTCTCTCTCTCTCTCTCTCTCAGAGGTGTCCGTCTCTCTCTCTCCAGAGGTATCTGTCTCTCTCTCTCTCCTGTCAGTCTCTCTCTCTCTCTCTCTGTCAGTCTCTCTCCTCTCTCGTCCCTCTCTCTCTCCTGTCAGTCCCTCTCTCTCTCTCTCTGTCAGTCTCTCTCTCCTCTCTCTCTCTCTCTCTCTCCAGAGGTATCTGTCTCTCTCTCTCTCTCTCCAGAGGTATCAGTCCTCTCTCTCTCTCTCTCTCTCTGTATCAGTCTCTCTCTCTCTCCTGTATCCTCTCTCTCTCTCTCTCTCTGTCCGTCCCCTCTGTCTCTCTCTCTCTCTGTCCGTCTCCTCTCTCTGTCTCTCTCTCTCTCTGTCCCTCTCTCTCTCTCTCTCTCTCTCTGGTATCAGTCTCCTCTCTCTCTCTCTCTCTCTCTCTCCAGAGGTATCAGTCCTCTCTCTCTCTCTCTCTCCAGAGGTATCCCTCTCTCTCTCTCTCTCTCTCTCTGTCAGAGGTATCTCTCTCTCTCTCTCTCTCTCTCTCTCTCTCCAGAGGTATCAGTCTCTCTCTCTCTCTCCAGAGGTATCTCTCTCTCTCTCTCCAGAGGTATCAGTCTCTCTCTCTCTCTCTCTCTCTCCAGAGGTATCAGTCTCTCTCTCTCTCCAGAGGTATCAGTCTCTCTCTCTCTCTCTCTCCAGAGGTATCAGTCTCTCTCTCTCTCTCTCCAGAGGTGTCAGTCTCTCTCTCTCTCTCTCCAGAGGTATCTCTCTCTCTCTCTCCAGAGGTATCAGTCTCTCTCTCTCTCTCTCCAGAGGTATCAGTCTCTCTCTCTCTCTCTCCAGAGGTATCAGTCTCTCTCCAGAGGTATCAGTCTCTCTCTCTCTCTCTCTCTCTCTCTCCAGAGGTATCAGTCTCTCTCTCTCTCTCTCTCTCCAGAGGTATCAGTCTCTCTCCAGTATCAGTGTATCTTCAGACTTACCCAGCATCGTTGTCCGTCCTCTTCAGTCCTTTGGAGATGTGAGTCAGACTGTGTCTGAACTGAGAGAGAAACTAGAAGACTTCCTTAAAGGAGAATGGACCAAGATCTCCACTACAGGTGTGTTGAAAACAATAAGAACATCAACTTTAGACCATTGAAAGTTCCCTACTAGTCATATACATGTGGAATATGGTCTGATGATAACATTCCCTCTCTCTGTCAATGTGTTTGTGTGTCTGTAGTGAATATAGTGGATGTTGTACTGCCTCCAGAGCCCAAGACCAGAGAACAGTTGTTACAATGTGAGTCTCTTTATTGTGAAGTAACTAACAGTCTCTTTTTACTGACACTCCTAACAATCCCTCTAGAAATATATAGCAATAGTAGATCTAATCAAAGACTGGGTCTCTATCTGACTCCTCATATTTCTCTGATTTGATCTCTGCTGTGCTCTAATCAAAGACAGGGGAGATACAGTATCTGACTTAACTTATTGTTCTGACTCCCCTCGTTGGTCTCTGCTCTTCTCCCAGATTCCTGTCAGCTCACACTGGACCCAAACACAGCACACACACTCCTCTCTCTGTCTGAAGGGAACAGAAAGGTGACCTTTACAGACCAAGTCCAACCATATCCTGTCCATCCAGACAGATTCACCAACTGGTGGCAGGTTCTGTGTAGAGAGGGTCTGTCTGGACGCTGTTACTGGGAGGTGGAGTGGACTGGTGGTGTTGATACAGCAGTCTCATATAAAGACATCAGCAGAACAGAGAGAGATGGTGGATTTGGATACAATAACAAGTCCTGGAGTTTATATTACTATAGTGGTGGTTATTGTTTCAGACACAATAATGTTGAGACTAAAGTATCAGGCCCTCAGTCCTCCAGAGTAGGAGTGTACCTGGATCACAAGGCAGGTACTCTGTCCTTCTACAGTGTCTCTGACACAATGACCCTCCTCCACAGAGTCCAGACCACATTCACTCAGCCCCTCTATCCTGGGTTTGGTCTCTATGATTATAATGGTTCTGCTGAGCTGGTTAAACTGTAAACTGATTTGTTATTAATTAAAATTCAATGCAATGTTTTAATCTTGTACATTTCCATGAATCATGATGTCTGGTGTTGATGTATATTGGTTGTCATTCAGAACCATTGATATGTTTTCTCAGTTGGTTCTCTGTCTCTATGTAATTCTCCTCAGTATCATTGATCAGCTTGTTGGCTCGGTCCTAATTGATGTGTTCTCTGTCACCTGGAGCTGCATGGAAAATGGTCCAGGAACTAAAGGACAATTCAGGACTAGTCAGCCCACTACAAGCTGGTATCACTTCCTTTCTACTAAACTATATGGTCTGGTTTCCCAGACACAGATGAATCCTAGTCCTGGACTAAACAGTATGTTCAATGTAGATGTCCAGGAAACCGGCCCTAAATGTGTCATCTTTCATCCTCCCATACTGCTCAGTCCAGCAACATTAAACCTGTCCAGCAGGTGGTGCTGTTGACCAAACAATAAAACCAGCAGATATCTTGACTTGCCACTCAGTATATCAGTAATGTTCAGAATAGTACTTTAATATCATTGGAGATTGATGGTCTTTTTAATCCACTATCCAGAGTCAGGAACAGATGAAGTTAGGTCTGCTACTGTTCAGTGATTAAATATGATTTATGGTGATGGGAAATAATAAAAAACACTCAACTTCATCTAGTAATAGTTTTCCTTTGTTATTTATTCCAAGGTGTGTCTTTAACTTGTAAATGTATTGTGTGGAGGTGAGCTAGTGGTGTGGCTGATAGAATAGAATGAAGAGGGAGGAGGGGAGGAAGAGGGGAGGAGTGAAGGGCTGTTCAAGAAACCAGATGAGGAAGAGGAAGATGTTCAGGGGAATTACTGTCTCTGTTCCAAATGGTTCCCTATTCCCTACGTAGTGCACTACGGTGCTTCTGACCAGGTCTAAAGTAGTGTTCTACGTAGGGAATAGGGTGTAGATTTATTACAATATCATGCTTTAGTGTTTGGCACAAAAATATATTAGATCTCCACCCCCCAGTTCTGTTAAGACTTCCTCTCATTGAACTGGGCCTCATTCTAAATGTTCACTTTGTATTGATAGTCCATACTGGTCTTTACTATGGTTCTACATACAGTACCTGTATTGATAGTCCATACTGGTCTTTACTATGGTTCTACATACAGTACCTGTATTGATAGTCCATACTGGTCTTTACTATGGTTCTACATACAGTACCTGTATTGATAGTCCATACTGGTCTTTACTATGGTTCTACATACAGTACTGTATTGATAGTCCAGTCTTTACTATGGTTCTACATACAGTACCTGTATTGATAGTCCATACTGGTCTTTACTATGGTTCTACATACAGTACCTGTATTGATAGTCCATACTATGGTCTTCAACAGTACCTGTATGATAGTTCTAAGGAGCCCTCATACATGGTGGACATCTGTATTGATAGTCCATACTGGTTGTATCTAATGAAGTCCGGTCCATGTCGTTGATCATGTGGTTAACCAGACTGACCATGACAGAGGTTCTGATCACATTATTCACCTCATCTACACAACTTCACCTGATGTTCTCTCTGAGAACATTTCTCTAAGTGTGCGGTGAGTCAGCAGGATGTGATCACTCTTCATTTGTGAAATGAC
This sequence comes from Oncorhynchus masou masou, assembly GCF_036934945.1. Taxonomy (NCBI): domain Eukaryota; kingdom Metazoa; phylum Chordata; class Actinopteri; order Salmoniformes; family Salmonidae; genus Oncorhynchus; species Oncorhynchus masou. The sequence continues at coordinate 70,422 of NW_027003801.1, forward strand.
ATATTGTAATGCATGTCAACATGTTCCAGGATTGTTCTCAGTTGATCTACTGTGGGCACTGTGTGTTCTGTTCATCAGAAAGCAGACAACCCCATCTGGTTTTCACTATCAGAAGGACATGGAGGAAATGGTGTAACAATTATCTCTCCAGCAGGATGTGAACTTGTCCAGTTCCCTTCATGGATTTAAAGGAAATGACTGGTTTATGTAAACTCCCTCTACCCCATGTCAACACCAATCCAATGCTTTTACATTTGTGAGGAGTCCAGAAGGAAAGCTACATTGACACAACTATTAGTACAAACTCATAAACTATGAACATCTAAGGACCTCAGAGAGGTGGACATCAGAGAGATGGAGGCAGGTACAGGGAACTGTTGTATCTAATGAATTCAGGTCCATCACTATGATCATGTGGTCAACATGGTCTGACCATGACAGAGGACACACATTAGTTCACCCCAATCTGAAAAGATCAACTGGCAAATTCCATCATGAGAACATTTCACTAAGAAAAGCGGTGAGTCAGCAGGATGTGCACTATGCTTCACCTTTACATTTACAGGAAATGACATATTGTAATGCATGTCAACATGTTCCAGGATTGTTCCAGTAGGATCTACTGACAGTAAACTGTTCTACCCTCAGAATAGACAGAAGACCCCATGGTGGTAATCGCTATATACTGACTGACCAGCAGGAGAGGACAGTGGAGGAAATGGTGAGGGACAGGAATGATACACTGACCAGCAGGAGAGGACAGTGGAGGAAATGGTGAGGGACAGGAATGATACACTGACCAGCAGGAGAGGACAGTGGAGGAAATGGTGAGGGACAGGAATGATACACTGACCAGCAGGAGAGGACAGTGGAGGAAATGGTGAGGGACAGGAATGATACACTGACCAGCAGGAGAGGACAGTGGAGGAAATTGAGGGGACAGGAATGATACTACTGACATCACAGGATATACTACAGTGGACTATGGTGAGTGACAGGAATGATACACTGACCAGCAGGAGAGGACAGTGGAGGAAATGGTGAGGGACAGGAATGATACACTGACCAGCAGGACATCACAGTGGAGGAAATTGGTGAGGGACTAGGAATGATATATATACAGGTATATACTGTATACTATTCAGGTACATCACTATATACTGTATACTATTCAGGTACATGTATACTATTAGGTACATCACTATATACTGTATACTATTCAGGTACATCACTATATACTGTATACTATTCAGGTACATCACTATATACTGTATACTATTCAGGTACATCACTATATACTGTATACTATTCAGGTACATCACTATATACTATTCAGGTACATCACTATATACTATTCAGGTACATCACTATATAGATTCAGCAGTTACAGCACTATATACCAGTGATCCATACTATATCACTATTCAGGTACATCACTATATACAGGTGTATACTATTCAGGTACATCAGGTTTATATATACTATTCAGGTACATCACTATATACTGTATACTATTCAGGTACATCACTATATACTGTATACTATTCAGGTACATCACTATATACTATATACTATTCAGGTACATCATATATATACAGGTATGTCCAGGTATACTATTCAGGTACATCACTATATGCCTCTATACTATTAGGTACTGTGTTGTATACACAGTATATACTATTCAGGTCCAGACAGGTTTATTCAGGTCACATCACTAGATACTATTCAGGTTGTTACAGCAGTATGATACCAGGTGGTGTACAGATGCCTCTAAAGCAGGTTTAGGTGCTGTATGTTACAGCAGTATATACTATTCAGGTACAGGTTTAGGTGCTGTGTTGTTACACAGTATGATTCAGTGTCCAGATGCCTCTAATGCAGGTTTAGGTGCTGTGTTGTTACACAGTATGATACCAGGTGGTGTCCAGATGCCTCTAAAGCAGGTTTAGGTGCTGTGTTGTTACAGCAGTATGATACCAGGTGGTGTCCAGATGCCTCTAAAGCAGGTTTAGGTGCTGTGTTGTTACAGCAGTATGATACCAGGTGGTGTCCAGATGCCTCTAAAGCAGGTTTAGGTGCTGTGTTGTTACAGCAGTATGATACCAGGTGGTGTCCAGATGCCTCTAAAGCAGGTTTAGGTGCTGTGTTGTTACAGCAGTATGATACCAGGTGGTGTCCAGATGCCTCTAATGCAGGTTTAGGTGCTGTGTTGTTACAGCAGTATGATACCAGGTGGTGTCCAGATGCCTCTAAAGCAGGTTTAGGTGCTGTGTTGTTACAGCAGTATGATACCAGGTGGTGTCCAGATGCCTCTAAAGCAGGTTTAGGTGCTGTGTTGTTACAGCAGTATGATACCAGGTGGTGTCCAGATGCCTCTAAAGCAGGTTTAGGTGCTGTGTTGTTACAGCAGTATGATACCAGGTGGTGTCCAGATGCCTCTAAAGCAGGTTTAGGTGCTGTGTTGTTACAGCAGTATGATACCAGGTGGTGTCCAGATGCCTCTAAAGCAGGTTTAGGTGCTGTGTTGTTACAGCAGTATGATACCAGGTGGTGTCCAGATGCCTCTAAAGCAGGTTTAGGTGCTGTGTTGTTACAGCAGTATGATACCAGGTGGTGTCCAGATGCCTCTAAAGCAGGTTTAGGTGCTGTGTTGTTACAGCAGTATGATACCAGGTGGTGTCCAGATGCCTCTAAAGCAGGTTTAGGTGCTGTGTTGTTACAGCAGTATGATACCAGGTGGTGTCCAGATGCCTCTAAAGCAGGTTTAGGTGCTGTGTTGTTACAGCAGTATGATACCAGGTGGTGTCCAGATGCCTCTAAAGCAGGTTTAGGTGCTGTGTTGTTACAGCAGTATGATACCAGGTGGTGTCCAGATGCCTCTAAAGCAGGTTTAGGTGCTGTGTTGTTACAGCAGTATGATACCAGGTGGTGTCCAGATGCCTCTAATGCAGGTTTAGGTGCTGTGTTGTTACAGCAGTATGATACCAGGTGGTGTCCAGATGCCTCTAAAGCAGGTTTAGGTGCTGTGTTGTTACAGCAGTATGATACCAGGTGGTGTCCAGATGCCTCTAAAGCAGGTTTAGGTGCTGTGTTGTTACAGCAGTATGATACCAGGTGGTGTCCAGATGCCTCTAAAGCAGGTTTAGGTGCTGTGTTGTTACAGCAGTATGATACCAGGTGGTGTCCAGATGCCTCTAATGCAGGTTTAGGTGCTGTGTTGTTACAGCAGTATGATACCAGGTGGTGTCCAGATGCCTCTAAAGCAGGTTTAGGTGCTGTGTTGTTACAGCAGTATGATACCAGGTGGTGTCCAGATGCCTCTAAAGCAGGTTTAGGTGCTGTGTTGTTACAGCAGTATGATACCAGGTGGTGTCCAGATGCCTCTAAAGCAGGTTTAGGTGCTGTGTTGTTACAGCAGTATGATACCAGGTGGTGTCCAGATGCCTCTAAAGCAGGTTTAGGTGCTGTGTTGTTACAGCAGTATGATACCAGGTGGTGTCCAGATGCCTCTAAAGCAGGTTTAGGTGCTGTGTTGTTACAGCAGTATGATACCAGGTGGTGTCCAGATGCCTCTAAAGCAGGTTTAGGTGCTGTGTTGTTACAGCAGTATGATACCAGGTGGTGTCCAGATGCCTCTAAAGCAGGTTTAGGTGCTGTGTTGTTACAGCAGTATGATACCAGGTGGTGTCCAGATGCCTCTAAAGCAGGTTTAGGTGCTGTGTTGTTACAGCAGTATGATACCAGGTGGTGTCCAGATGCCTCTAAAGCAGGTTTAGGTGCTGTGTTGTTACAGCAGTATGATACCAGGTGGTGTCCAGATGCCTCTAAAGCAGGTTTAGGTGCTGTGTTGTTACAGCAGTATGATACCAGGTGGTGTCCAGATGCCTCTAAAGCAGGTTTAGGTGCTGTGTTGTTACAGCAGTATGATACCAGGTGGTGTCCAGATGCCTCTAAAGCAGGTTTAGGTGTGTGTTGTTACAGCAGTGCAGGTGGTGTCCAGATAGGTGGTGTCCAGATGCCTCTAAAGCAGGTTTGTGCTGTGTTGTTACAGCATGATATAGGTGGTGTCCAGATCTAAAGCAGGTTTAGGTGCTGGTTGTTACAGCAGTATGATACCAGGTGGTGTCCAGATGCCTCCAGGTTTATGGTGCTGTGTTGTTACAGCAGTATGATACCAGGTGGTGTCCAGATGCCTCTAAAGCTGTGTTGTTACAGCAGTATGATACCAGGTGGTGTCCAGATGATAGCAGGTTTAGGTGAGAGTGTATGATGGTTACAGCAGTGATGATAGAGGGATGTGAAAGGTGGTGTCCAGATGCCTCTAAAGCAGGTTTAGGTACCAGAGTATGATGTCCAGATGTACTCTCTAAAGCAGGTTTAGGTGCTGTGGTTACAGCAGTATGATACCAGGTGGTGTCCAGATGTGAAAGAGGAGAGAGGTATGATACCATGCTGTTGTTACAGCAGTATGATACCAGGTGGTGTCCAGATGAAGCAGGTTTAGGTGATGTGTTACAGCAGTATGATACCAGGTGGTGTACTCCCTAAAGCAGGTTTAGGTGCTGTGTTGAGAGGATGATACCAGGAGGTGTCCAGGGATGTAAAGCAGGTTTGGTTGTACTCCCCCATGGAGTGATGATAGAGGGATGTGAAAGAGAGAGAGGTAATGGTTGTACTCCCCATGGAGTGATGATAGAGGGATGTGAAAGAGGAGGAGGTAATGGTTGTGATGATATGAGGTGGTGGATGTGAAAGAAAGCAGGTAATGGTTGTACTCCCCCATGTGACAGCAGGATGAAGGAGGTGGTGTCCAGATGCCTCCAGAGTGATGAGAGAGGTAATGGTTGTACTCCCCCATGGAGTGATGATAGAGGGATGTGAAAGAGGAGAGAGGTAAACTCCCCCATGGAGTGATGATAGAGGGATGTAGGTAATGGTTGTACTCCCCCATGGAGTGATGATAGAGGGATGTGAAAGAGGAGAGAGGTAATGGTTGTACTCCCCCATGGAGTGATGATAGAGGGATGTGAAAGAGGAGAGAGGTAATGGTTGTACTCCCCCATGGAGTGATGATAGAGGGATGTGAAAGAGGAGAGAGGTAATGGTTGTACTCCCCCCCTCCCCATGGAGTGATGATAGAGGGATGTGAAAGAGGAGAGAGGTAATGGTTGTACTCCCCCATGGAGTGATGATAGAGGGATGTGAAAGAGGAGAGAGGTAATGGTTGTACTCCCCCATGGAGTGATGATAGAGGATGTGAAAGAGGAGAGAGGTAATGGTTGGACTGGACTTATTTATTCCCTCATTACTGACTTATTCTGTTTCAATAACATCATTACAAAACACAAACTAATTACATTCAAGGAATTATTGTATTAAAGTAAATCTGTATTAAAATTCACCATAAAATGTACAGTTCATTCCATAGTTTAACATGGGTAATGCTCCTTCCTATAAGAGTCAATGATGTGTTGGATGAGATGGGACCCTGCCTTCACCTGGGGATATTTGTTGGATCCGTCACAACAGGTGATGAGGACCTCATCCTCAAGCTGCACAAAGAAAGCCAGGGACTGCAGTGTGCTCCAGTCTCCAGCAGGGGCAGTAAAACCCTATGGACCTGAATGGGAAAGTCTCCAGCCCACCCTATGGACCTGAAAGGGACTGCAGTGTGCTCCAGTCTCCAGCAGGGGGCAGTAAAACCCTATGGACCTGAAAGGGACTGCAGTGTGCTCCAGTCTCCAGCAGGGGGCAGTAAAACCCTATGGACCTGAAAGGGACTGCAGTGTGCTCCAGTCTCCAGCAGGGGGCAGTAAAACCCTATGGACCTGAAAGGGACTGCAGTGTGCTCCAGTCTCCAGCAGGGGGCAGTAAACCCATATGGACCTGAAAGGGACTGCAGTGTGCTCCAGTCTCCAGCAGGGGGCAGTAAAACCCTATGGACCTGAAAGGGACTGCAGTGTGCTCCAGTCTCCAAGAACCATAGTAAAGACCAGTCCATGATTCAAAAATGTATGTAGAACCATAGTAAAGACCAGTATGGACTATCAATACAGATACTGTATGTAGAACCATAGTAAATACCAGTATGGACTATCAATACAGATACTGTATGTAGAACCATAGTAAAGACCAGTATGGACTATCAATACAGGTACTGTATGTAGAACCATAGTAAAGACCAGTATGGACTATCAATACAGGTACTGTATGTAGAACCATAGTAAAGACCAGTATGGACTATCAATACAGGTACTGTATGTAGAACCATAGTAAAGACCAGTATGGACTATCAATACAAAGTGACCATTTAGAATGAGGCCCAGTTCAATGAGAGGAAGTCTTAACAGAACTGGGGGATGACAGACAGGAAGTGGGGGGTGGAGATCTAATATATTTTTGTGCCAAACACTAAAGCATGATATTGTAATATATCTACACCCTATTCCCTACGTAGAACACTACTTTAGACCTGGTCAGAAGCACCGTAGTGCACTACGTAGGGAATAGGAACCATTTGGAACAGAGACAGTAATTCCCCTGAACATCTTCCTCTTCCTCATCTGGTTTCTTGAACAGCCCTTCACTCCTCCCCTCTTCCTCCCCCTCCTCCCTCTTCATTCTATTCTATCAGCCACACCACTAGCTCACCTCCACACAATACATTTACAAGTTAAAGACACACCTTGGAATAAATAACAAAGGAAAACTATTACTAGATGAAGTTGAGTGTTTTTTATTATTTCCCATCACCATAAATCATATTTAATCACTGAACAGTAGCAGACCTAACTTCATCTGTTCCTGACTCTGGATAGTGGATTAAAAAGACCATCAATCTCCAATGATATTAAAGTACTATTCTGAACATTACTGATATACTGAGTGGCAAGTCAAGATATCTGCTGGTTTTATTGTTTGGTCAACAGCACCACCTGCTGGACAGGTTTAATGTTGCTGGACTGAGCAGTATGGGAGGATGAAAGATGACACATTTAGGGCCGGTTTCCTGGACATCTACATTGAACATACTGTTTAGTCCAGGACTAGGATTCATCTGTGTCTGGGAAACCAGACCATATAGTTTAGTAGAAAGGAAGTGATACCAGCTTGTAGTGGGCTGACTAGTCCTGAATTGTCCTTTAGTTCCTGGACCATTTTCCATGCAGCTCCAGGTGACAGAGAACACATCAATTAGGACCGAGCCAACAAGCTGATCAATGATACTGAGGAGAATTACATAGAGACAGAGAACCAACTGAGAAAACATATCAATGGTTCTGAATGACAACCAATATACATCAACACCAGACATCATGATTCATGGAAATGTACAAGATTAAAACATTGGATTGAATTTTAATTAATAACAAATCAGTTTACAGTTTAACCAGCTCAGCAGTATCATTATAATCATAGAGATAAAACCCAGGATAGAGGGGCTGAGTGAATGTGGTCTGGACTCTGTGGAGGAGGGTCATTGTGTCAGAGACACTGTAGAAGGACAGAGTACCTGCCTTGTGATCCAGGTACACTCCTACTCTGGAGGACTGAGGGCCTGATACTTTAGTCTCAACATTATTGTGTCTGAAACAATAACCACCTCTAGAGCACTTTAAACTCCAGGACTTGTTATTGAGTCCAAATCCACCATCTCTCCCTGTTCTGCTGATGTCTTTATATGAGACTGCTGTATCAACACCACCAGTCCTCTCCACCTCCCAGTAACAGCGTCCAGACAGACCCTCTCTACACAGAACCTGCCACCAGTAGGTGAATCTGTCTGGATGGACAGGATATGGTTGGACTTGGTCTGTACGTGTCACCTTTCTGTTCCCTTCAGACAGAGAGAGGAGTGTGTGTGCTGTGTTTGGGTCCAGTGTGAGCTGACTGGAATCTGGGAGAAGAGCAGAGACCAACGAGGGGAGTCAGAACAATAAGTTACGTCAGATACTGTATCTCCCCTGTCTTTGATTAGAGCACAGCAGAGATCAAATCAGAGAAATATGAGGAGTCAGATAGAGACCCAGTCTTTGATTAGATCTACTATTGCTATATATTTCTAGAGGGATTGTTAGGAGTGTCAGTAAAAAGAGACTGTTAGTTACTTCACAATAAAGAGACTCACATTGTAACAACTGTTCTCTGGTCTTGGGCTCTGGAGGCAGTACAACATCCACTATATTCACTACAGACACACAAACACATTGACAGAGAGAGGGAATGTTATCATCAGACCATATTCCACATGTATATGACTAGTAGGGAACTTTCAATGGTCTAAAGTTGATGTTCTTATTGTTTTCAACACACCTGTAGTGGAGATCTTGGTCCATTCTCCTTTAAGGAAGTCTTCTAGTTTCTCTCTCAGTTCAGACACAGTCTGACTCACATCTCCAAAGGACTGAAGAGGACGGACAACGATGCTGGGTAAGTCTGAAGATACACTGATACTGGAGAGAGACTGATACCTCTGGAGAGAGAGAGAGAGAGAGACTGATACCTCTGGAGAGAGAGAGAGAGAGAGAGAGAGAGAGAGAGAGAGAGAGAGAGAGAGAGAGAGAGAGAGAGAGAGAGAGAGAGAGACAGAGAGAGAGAGAGAGAGAGAGAGAGAGAGAGAGAGACTGATACCTCTGGAGGGACAGAGAGAGAGAGAGAGACTGATAACTCTGGAGAGAGAGAGAGAGACTGATACCTCTGGAGAGAGAGAGACAGAGAGAGAGAGAGGGGGGACTGACACCTCTGGAGAGAGAGAGAGAGGGGGACGGACAGAGAGAGAGAGGGACGGACAGAGAGAGAGAGAGGGGGACGGACAGAGAGAGAGAGAGAGAGGGGACGGACAGAGAGAGAGAGAGAGAGAGACGGACAGAGAGAGAGAGAGAGACGGACAGGAGAGAGAGAGAGAGAGGACGGACAGAGAGACAGAGAGAGAGGGACGGACAGATAGAGAGAGAGAGGGACGGACAGAGAGAGAGAGAGAGAGACGGACAGGACAGAGAGGGGACGGACGGAGAGAGAGAGGGGACGGACGGACAGAGAGAGAGAGAGGGGACGGACAGAGAGAGAGAGAGAGAGAGAGAGAGAGGGACGGACAGAGAGAGAGAGAGAGAGAGAGGGACGGACAGAGAGAGAGAGAGAGAGAGAGAGAGAGAGAGAGAGAGAGAGAGAGACGGACAGAGAGAGAGACGGACAGAGAGAGAGACTGATACCTCTGGAGGGACAGAGAGAGAGAGAGAGGGACCTCTGGAGAGAGAGAGAGAGAGAGAGAGGGACGGACAGAGAGAGAGAGAGAGGGACGGACAGAGAGAGAGAGAGAGAGAGAGAGAGAGAGAGACTGATACCTCTGGAGGGACAGAGAGAGAGAGACTGATAACTCTGGAGAGAGAGAGAGGGATACCTCTGAGAGAGAGAGGGACAGAGAGAGAGAGAGAGAGGGGGACGGACAGAGAGAGAGAGAGGGGGACGGACAGAGAGAGAGAGGGGGACGGACAGAGAGAGAGAGAGGGGGACAGACAGAGAGAGAGACGGACAGAGAGAGAGAGAGGGACGGACAGAGAGAGAGAGAGAGAGAGGGACGGACAGAGAGAGAGAGAGGGGGGGACGGACAGAGAGAGAGAGAGAGGGGACGGACAGAGAGAGAGGGACGGACAGAGAGAGAGAGGGGGACGGACAGACAGAGAGAGAGAGGGGACGGACGGACAGAGAGAGAGAGAGGGGGACGGACGGACAGAGAGAGAGAGAGGGGGGACGGACAGAGACAGAGAGAGAGAGGGGACGGACAGAGAGAGAGAGAGAGGGACGGACAGAGAGAGAGAGAGAGAGAGAGTGACAGAGAGAGAGAGAGACGGACAGAGAGAGAGGAGAGAGAGAGAGAGAGAGACGGACAGAGAGAGAGAGACGGACAGAGAGAGAGACGGACAGAGAGGACGGAGAGAGAGAGGGGGACGGACAGAGAGAGAGAGACTGATACCTCTGGAGGGACAGAGAGAGAGAGAGAGACGATACCTCTGGAGAGAGAGGGACAGACAGAGAGAGACAGAGAGAGAGAGGGGGACGGACAGAGAGAGAGAGAGAGAGAGGGGACGGACAGAGAGAGAGAGAGAGAGAGAGGGACGGACAGAGAGAGAGAGAGAGAGGGGGACGGACAGAGAGAGAGAGAGAGAGAGGGGACGGACAGAGAGAGAGAGAGAGGGGACGGACAGAGAGAGAGAGGGGACGGACAGAGAGAGAGACTGATACCTCTGGAGGGACAGAGAGAGAGAGAGACTGATAACTCTGGAGAGAGAGAGAGGACTGGACTGGAGAGAGAGAGGGACAGAGAGAGAGAGAGAGAGGGGACGGACAGAGAGAGAGAGGGGGACGGACAGAGAGAGAGAGAGGGGGACGGACAGAGAGAGAGAGAGGGGGGACGGACAGAGAGAGAGAGGGGAGAGAGAGAGAGAGGGGGACGGACAGAGAGAGAGAGAGAGGGGACGGACAGAGAGAGAGAGAGAGGGGACGGACAGAGAGAGAGAGAGGGGACGGACAGAGAGAGAGGGGGACGGACAGAGAGAGAGAGGGGACGGACGGACAGAGAGAGAGAGGGGACAGAGAGAGAGAGGGGGACGGACAGAGAGAGAGAGAGGGGACGGACAGAGAGAGAGAGAGAGAGACGGACAGAGAGAGAGAGACGGACAGAGAGAGAGAGGGACGGACAGAGAGAGAGAGACTGATACCTCTGGAGGGACAGAGAGACAGAGAGACTGATACCTCTGGAGAGAGAGGGACAGACAGAGAGAGAGAGAGAGAGAGAGGGGGACGGACAGAGAGAGAGGGGGACGGACAGGACGAGACAGAGAGAGAGAGAGGGACGGACAGAGAGAGAGAGAGGGGACGGACAGAGAGAGAGAGAGAGAGGGGACGGACAGAGAGAGAGAGAGAGAGGGGGACGGACAGAGAGAGAGAGAGGGACGGACAGAGAGAGGGGGACGGACAGAGAGAGAGAGGGGGAGACAGAGAGAGAGAGGGGACGGACAGAGAGAGGGGGACGGACAGAGAGAGAGAGGGGACGGACAGAGAGAGAGGGGGACGGACAGAGAGAGAGAGAGGGGGACGGACAGAGAGAGAGAGGGGGACGGACAGAGGAGAGAGAGAGAGGGGGACGGACAGAGAGAGAGAGAGAGAGAGACGGACAGAGAGAGAGAGGGGACGGACAGAGAGAGAGGGAGAGAGAGAGGGGACGGACAGAGAGAGAGAGAGAGAGAGGGGACGGACAGAGAGAGAGAGAGAGGGGACGGACAGAGAGAGAGAGAGAGAGGGGGACGGACAGACAGAGAGAGAGAGAGGAGGGGGACAGACAGAGAGAGAGAGAGGGGACGGACAGAGAGAGAGAGAGGGGACGGACAGAGAGAGAGAGGGGACGGACAGAGAGAGAGAGGGGGACGGACAGACAGAGAGAGAGGGACGGACAGAGAGACAGAGAGAGGGGGACGGACAGAGAGAGAGAGAGAGGGGGACGGACAGAGAGACAGAGAGAGAGGGGACGGACAGAGAGAGAGAGGGGGACGGACAGAGAGAGAGAGAGGGGACGGACAGAGAGAGAGAGAGGGGGACGGACAGAGAGAGAGGAGGGGGACAGACAGAGAGAGAGAGGGGACGGACAGAGAGAGAGAGGGGGACGGACAGAGAGAGAGAGAGAGAGAGATAGGGACGGACAGACAGAGAGAGAGAGAGAGATAGGGACGGACAGACAGAGGGACGGACAGACAGAGGGACGGACAGACAGAGGGACGGACAGACAGAGGGACGGACAGACAGAGAGAGAGGGATGGACAGACAGACAGAGAGAGAGGGACGGACAGACATACAGAGAGAGAGGGACGGACAGACAGACAGAGAGGGACGGACAGACAGACAGAGGGACGGACAGACAGACAGAGGGACGGACAGACAGACAGAGGGACGGACAGACAGACAGAGGGACGGACAGACAGACAGACAGAGGGACAGACAGACAGACAGAGGGACGGACGGACAGACAGACAGAGAGATAGGGACGGACAGGCAGACAGAGGGAAGGACAGACAGAGGGACGGACAGACAGACGGAGGGACGGACAGAGGGACGGACAGACAGACGGACGGACGGACAGACAGACAGAGAGATAGGGACGGACAGGCAGACAGAGAGATAGGGACGGACAGGCAGACAGAGAGATAGGGACGGACAGGCAGACAGAGAGATAGGGACAGAGAGAGAGAGAGAGAGAGAGAGAGGGACGGACAGAGAGAGAGAGAGAGGGACGGACAGACAGAGAGAGAGACAGAGAGAGGGACGGACAGAGACAGAGAGAGAGAGACACCTCGGACAGAGAGAGGACAGACAGGGGCGGACAGAGAGAGAGAGAGGGGCGGACAGACAGAGAGAGACCTCTTGGGCGGACAGAGAGAGAGAGAGAGAGGGGCGGACAGAGAGAGAGAGAGACAGAACACCTCTTGGTCCGGACAGAGAGAGAGAGAGAGAGAGGGCGGACAGGAGAGAGAGACAGAGAGGAGGGCTGGACAGACAGGACAGAACACCTCTTGGTCCTGCTCGGACTCTCCTCCCCTCCTGGACAGACAGGTACAGAACACCTCGGACAGAGAGACTCTCCTCCCTCCTGGACAGACAGACAGAACAGGTCCTGGACCTCCCTCCTGGACAGAGAGACAGAAGACCTCTTGGTCCTGAGACTCTCCTCCCTCCGGACAGAGAGGTACAGAGACACCTCTTGGTCGGACAGACTCCTCCCTCCTGGACAGACAGACAGAACACCTCTTGGGCGGACTCTCCTCCCTCCTGGAGAGGGGCGGACAGAGACAGAGAGGTCCTGGGCGGACAGAGAGACAGAGGGCGGACAGAGAGAGAGAGAGGGGCGGACCTCTTGGTCCTGGGGACGGACAGAGAGACAGACAGCGGACAGAACAGAGAGGGGACCAGAGAGAGAGAGGGGGACGGACAGAGACAGAGAGGGGGGGACAGAGACACCTCTTGGTCCGGACAGAGAGAGAGAGGGGGACGGACAGACAGGACAGAGGGACGGACAGAGAGAGAGAGAGGGACGGACAGAGAGAGAGAGAGGGACGGACAGAGAGACATTTCCCATGAAGTTAATTTCATATCACATGTAACAAGACAGTTTAGTTACCTGGAGGAAATGGATGTGATCCTCTGTGTGTGAGAGCTGCTCCAGCTCAGTGCTTCTCTTCCTCAGCTCAGCGATCTCCTGCTTCAGTTGCTCCAGGAGTCCTTCAGCTTGACTCACTTGAGCCTTCTCTTGGGCTCTGATCAGCTCCTTCACCTCAGAGCTCCTTCTCTCAATGGAGCGGATCAGCTCAGTAAAGATCTGATCACTGTCCTCCACTGCTGACTGTGCAGAGCGCTGGAGAGACAGAGAGAGAGAGAGACAGAGAGAGAGAGAGAGAGAGAGAGAGAGAGAGAGATAGACAGGTTCAGTCAGAACTCTGCTCTCCAGGTCCACCAGGCCTTGTTCTCCCAGACAGACAGGTACAGAACACCTCTTGGTCCTGCTCTACTCTCCTCCCTCCTGGACAGACAGGTACAGGACACCTCTTGGTCCTGCTCTACTCTCCTCCCTCCTGGACAGACAGGTACAGAACACCTCTTGGTCCTGCTCTACTCTCCTCCCTCCTGGACAGACAGGTACAGAACACCTCTTGGTATATCATATATATATCTCATATCATCATTCAGAACTTTAAGCATATCTTTAGGTCCAGCCTGTTTGACAAAGATAAACAAAGATTTTTTCCAATTTTTGCTACAAAATAATCAAATGTAATGTTTTTTACCAAAAACTCTACATGGACAGCAGAAAGCTGTGATCAATTAAATACAACGTTAGCTAGATATTATCTGTGTCATTTATAGTCTGGCACAGATAGTTAAACTACATTAAATACAACGTTAACTAGATATTATCTGTGTCATTTATAGCCTGGCACAGATAGTAAAAATACTGTAGCGACCCGCACAGACAGCTGTGTGTTATGTGTTCGGCTAGTAGCTGGTTGTGTTGTACTTACCAGTTCCCAGTGTTCGCGGGGTCCGACATGCCAATCAACCTGCTATCTGCCAATCACAGGAATGCCTGGGATGTTCTGATGCCGGGCATCCTGGTGGTTGGCGGAGTGGCGTGGAGGGGGCGGGGCATTGGAAGTTAAGCTTCAGCCTTTGTTCTCTCTCTGACGTCTGGGCTTCACAAGAGAAGGTCCCGATTGGCTTGTGGGGTATCTTTCATTTATTTGGCGTGAGCTCAGGCCAAACAGTAGCCTGTGTAAAGTTGCTAATAAACCGTCAATTCGTAACTCAATCCTCTGTCTGGACAATTGTTCCTTTATGATCGAGTCAGGTCATTACACTACATTAAATACAACGTTAACTAGATATCATCGCCACATAACTTATGTCGAATTTAAAAGACACCGTTAGTAACGTCTGTTACACTGTAACTTACAGGCAGCCTCACATAAAACCCTATTGGTTAACAAAGCTTTGATTATGACCAAAGTCTATAGTAGTGAAAACACTCTCTCTCTATTCTAACTTACCACACATTCACATCACTGCCTCGACATGAATGTGTCCTGTCAGAGCCGTTTCCTGTCCGTTAACTGTTAACAGTCTCGAGCCACAGCTTAACCAATGAGCTACAAGGAGGACTGACAGTCACGAGCGGTGCAGCAGCCTCTGCAGCAGCAGCCTCCCCCGGGTCCTAGTGCACGCCCGGTAAGACGGTTAAGATGCGATGGAACGGTTGACGGAGAGAAAATAAATCACAGAGAAAATATATTGACTGATATATTGAATTGTTTAGGGAAGCTTTAGCTTTGGCTTTAATACATTCTGAAAATACTTGAAAATAAAAATAATAGTTGCCCTCCTCAGGAACAACAAAACCCTCACAGACCAACTTCTTCTTCTATGATATAATGGAGGTCCTCAAATCTTATTTTGGGGATATGGAGGCGTCTCGTGTGGCCAATAGCCTGGGGAAATGCATAGCGCCAAATTCAAATAATACGCGATAAAACTCAAACTTTCATTAAATCACACATGCAGGGTACTCAATTAAAGCTACACTCGTTGTGAATCCAGCCATTATGTCAGATTTTAAAAATGCTTTTCGGCGAAAGCATGAGAAGCTATTATCTGATAGCATGCACCCCCCTAAAACCACCTGAACGAGATGTAAACAAATGAATTAGCGTCGCCGGCGCTACACAAAACGCTGAAATAAAATATAAAACATGCATTACCTTTGACGAGCTTCTTTGTTGGCACTCCAATATGTCCCATAAACATCACAATTGGTCCTTTTTTTTCGATTAATTCCGTCCATGTTTACCCAAAATGTCCATTTATAAAGCCCGTTTTGATCCAGAAAAAAAACAGCTTTCCAAAACGCAACGTCATGACAAAACATTTCAAAAGTTGCTTAAAACTATGCCAAAATACTTCAAACTACTTTTGTAATCCAACTTTAGGTATTTTTAAACGTTAATAATCGATCAAATTGTTGACGGGGCGATCTGTATTCAATAACAGCAAGTCAACAATACATGCACGGTTTTCTCTCTTCCATAACATAATCCACAGTGTCACCTCTGCCTCTTCTTCGTTTCACCAATGATTAACTTCAACCCAAAGACTGGTGACATCCTGTGGAAGTTGTAGGAACTGTAAACTGGGCGCTATCTAATTTCCCTTGACAAAGACAATTCAGGGAACTGCCAGAGGGATTTTTTGTTTTTCTGAACAGTTTTTCCTTGGGCTTTTGCCTGCTACATAAGTTCTGTTATAGTCACAGACATGATTGAACCAGTTTTAGAAACTTCAGAGTGTTTTCTATCCACACATACTAATCATATGCATATACTATAGTCCTGGCATGAGTAGCAGGAAGTTGAACAACAAAACCCACATGCTTTTTATCAAAAAGTAGAAATGCTGCACCCTATCCTTTAAGAGGTGTGGTCCACAAACCAACGTTAAACCCTCACAGTGCATGGAGCCACCTACTGTTCTGGAGTGTGTTCAATCACGGTTTACACCTCTAAATCCTCCTACCTAACTCAGTACTTCTGAGAAAATAAAAGAGTCCTACTAACTTCTAATAGACCCTCCCCCATCCCCCAAATCACTTCCAAGTGTAATGTTTACTGTTCATTTCTGATTGTTTATTTCACTTTTGTTTATTGTCTATTTCACTTGCTTTGGCAATGAAACATATATTTCCATGCCAATAAAGCCCTATGAATTTAATTCAATTGAGAGAGAGACAGTTCCATTTTAATGTATAGGGGACATGAGTCGTCATGGTTACTCATGGTTATGTGATGAGGCAGCCCAGTTGGTTACATGAACCAGTCTATTCTCTGAAAGGGGTCCAGACAGCCTGTTCCCAACAGTGGGGTCAGTGGGATTGGATAGGGGCCCCCCTCTCTCTCTCTCTGACTGGAGGAGAGAAGTGAAATGGTGTGTCTCCTCTGGTCAACAATACTCACCTTGAAAGACTCCACAGCCTGTTGGAGCTCCTTCAGCTCCTTCTCTCTCTCCTGGAATCTCTGCTGGACCTTCTGCTGACTCATCCCCAGCTGCCTCTGTGGAGAATCACTCTTCAATGAGCTATCCAGCTTTATTAGTCCAGTAGATCAATAGTATAGTAATGTGACATAGGACCCATAGAGAGGAAGGTCTACAATCCTGAGGAAGTCCCTTTACAATATTATATTATGTTGCAATGTGAATGATTATAGTTTTTATGGTAGGATTACATGTATCAAGGTGTTGAGACTGAACTTTGGACTCATAAAACGCCATTCAGAATGATAATAGTGTTTGACTTTAGAAAATGGTGATACATTTTGAGAATCTGGGTTAACATATCTATATACTCAAGGTTTGTGTTCATAGTTGTTCTTGTGGATCCATTTCATATTGTATATAATGAATGATCTCATATTCAAACAGATTTAGTTCCTACTGTATCTTTAATTCTTAGTTTATCAGACAGCCACCAACAAGTTGTTCTGGTCTTACCTGTTTCTCAGTCCTCTCTGCTGCAGCTGACACTGTATCATGGCCTTTATGTTCATCCATTGTACACAGATAACAGATACACTGCTGATCGGTACGACAGTAAACCTCCAGCAGTTTGTCATGATGAGAGCAGATCTTCTCCTGTAGTTGTGCGGTGGCTTTGACCAGCTTGTGCTTCTTCAAAGCAGGAAATTCATAGTGAGGTTGGAGGTGAGTCTCACAGTAAGAGGCCAGACATGCCAGACAGGACATGAGGGCTTTCTGCTTTCTGGTCCCAGTGCAGACATCACACGCCACATCTCCAGGTCCAGCATAGCACAGAGCAGGAGGGGGAGCAGCCTGGAGTCCTGTCTTCCTTAGTTTCTCCACCAGCTCAGCCAACATGTTATTTTTCCTCAGATTAGGCCTTGGAGTGAAGGTCTCTCTGCACTGAGGACAGCTATAGACCCCTTTCAGATCATCCTGATCCCAGCAGCCCTCAATACAGCTCCTACAGTAACTGTGTCCACAGGGAATAGTGACCGGCTCCTTCAGTAGATCCAGACAGACAGAACAACAGAACTGGTCCTGGTCCAGCAGAACTCCCTGTTGAGCCATTTAGACGGTTGTTCACTCTCACACAGACAGACGACAGAGAGACTCAGATCAGTTTCGTTTCCTCAGAAGAGAGTTTGTGAAGGGGAGGGACTTCCTGGTTCTGCCAGAGGGCTGGGGTTAGAGGGAGGGAAGGAGGGAGTGAGAGAGGGAGGGGTTAGAGGATGGGAGGGAGAGAGAGAGGCAAAGTTGAGAAGGAGACAATATTTTAGTTCCTAGGTTAGGACCCTTAATATGGAATAAATTAAATAGAGTGGTTAGAATATATAAAGGGTATCAGTTTCTATGAAATACATAGCTATAATGCTTTTAATGAATGTTGTAAAGTCTTAAACTGATGTGCTGTGATACTAACTATAAGCGTCCATAATAACTCATACGTGGTTGTAAAAGTGTACAATGTGTTGTAGATAATTAGCTACAATGGGGGGAGGGGGGACTTGAAATGGATACAATGTACTGTAGGTGAAATGAATACTGTATGTACAGACTGATCATTGAGAATGATGTGACACTTTACATTACAGTGTGTTTATTGGTGTGTAATTGGTCCTGGTGGTACAGTGGTGTAACAGGTACTGTGATGCCTCATTCCTCCACTGTACCAGCAGCAGTAACCCAAACCAGTAATAAGGCTACTGTCATGGAAAGAGGTACAGGAAATATAAAGGATCTATACATCTATGATATACTGTATGTAATGATATGTCTTCTAGATGGTGTTCTATACTGTATGTAATGATATGTCTACTAGATGGTGTTCTATACTGTATGTAATGATATGTCTTCTAGATGGTGTTCTATACTGTATGTAATGATATGTCTTCTAGATGGTGTCCTATACTGTATGTAATGATATGTCTTCTAGATGGTGTTCTATACTGTATGTAATGATATGTCTTCTAGATGATGTTCTATACTGTAGGTAATGATATGTCTACTAGATGGTGTTCTATACTGTATGTAATGATATGTCTACTAGATGGTGTTCTCTACTGTATGTAATGATATGTCTTCTAGATGGTGTTCTATACTGTATGTAATGATATGTCTTCTAGATGATTTTCTATACTGTAGGTAATGATATGTCTACTAGATGGTGTTCTATACTGTATGTAATGATATGTCTACTAGATGGTGTTCTATACTGTATGTAATGATATGTCTACTAGATGGTGTTCTATACTGTATGTAATGATATGTCTACTAGATGGTGTTCTATACTGTATGTAATGATATGTCTACTAGATGGTGTTCTATACTGTATGTAATGATATGTCTTCTAGATGGTGTTCTATACTGTATGTAATGATATGTCTTCTAGATGGTGTTCTATACTGTATGTAATGATATGTCTTCTAGATGGTGTTCTCTACTGTATGTAATGATATGTCTACTAGATGGTGTTCTATACTGTATGTAATGATATGTCTACTAGATGGTGTTCTATACTGTATGTAATTATATGTCTTCTAGATGGTGTTCTATACTGTATGTAATGATATGTCTACTAGATGGTGTTTTATACTGTATGTAATGATATGTCTACTAGATGGTGTTCTATACTGTATGTAATGATATGTCTTCTAGATGGTGTTCTATACTGTATGTAATGATATGTCTACTAGATGGTGTTCTATACTGTATGTAATGATATGTCTACTAGATGGTGTTCTATACTGTATGTAATGATATGTCTACTAGATGGTGTTCTATACTGTATGTAATGATATGTCTACTAGATGGTGTTCTATACTGTATGTAATGATATGTCTACTAGATGGTGTTCTATACTGTATGTAATGATATGTCTTCTAGATGGTGTTCTATACTGTATGTAATGATATGTCTACTCGATGGTGTTCTATACTGTATGTAATGATATGTCTACTAGATGGTGTTCTATACTGTATGTAATGATATGTCTTCTAGATGGTGTTCTATACTGTAGGTAATGATATGTCTACTAGATGGTGTTCTATACTGTATGTAATGATATGTCTTCTAGATGGTGTTCTATACTGTATGTAATGATATGTCTACTCGATGGTGTTCTATACTGTATGTAATGATATGTCTACTAGATGGTGTTCTATACTGTATGTAATGATATGTCTTCTAGATGGTGTTCTATACTGTAGGTAATGATATGTCTACTAGATGGTGTTCTATACTGTATGTAATGATATGTCTACTAGATGGTGTTCTATACTGTATGTAATGATATGTCTACTAGATGGTGTTATATACTGTATGTAATGATTTGTCTACTAGATGGTGTTCTATACTGTATGTAATGATATGTCTACTAGATGGTGTTGTATACTGTATGTAATGATATGTCTACTAGATGGTGTTCTATACTGTATGTAATGATATGTCTTCTAGATGGTGTTCTATACTGTATGTAATGATGTGTCCCTGTCTACTAGATGGTGTTCAATACTGTATGTAATGATATGTCTTCTAGATGGTGTTCTATACTGTATGTAATGATATGTCTTCTAGATGGTGTTCTATACTGTATGTAATGATATGTCTACTAGATGGTGTTTTATACTGTATGTAATGATATGTCTACTAGATGGTGTTCTATACTGTATGTAATGATATGTCTTCTAGATGGTGTTCTATACTGTATGTAATGATATGTCTACTAGATGGTGTTCTATACTGTATGTAATGATATGTCTACTAGATGGTGTTCTATACTGTATGTAATGATATGTCTACTAGATGGTGTTCTATACTGTATGTAATGATATGTCTACTAGATGGTGTTCTATACTGTATGTAATGATATGTCTACTAGATGGTGTTCTATACTGTATGTAATGATATGTCTTCTAGATGGTGTTCTATACTGTATGTAATGATATGTCTACTCGATGGTGTTCGATACTGTATGTAATGATATGTCTACTAGATGGTGTTCTATACTGTATGTAATGATATGTCTTCTAGATGGTGTTCTATACTGTAGGTAATGATATGTCTACTAGATGGTGTTCTATACTGTATGTAATGATATGTCTACTAGATGGTGTTCTATACTGTATGTAATGATATGTCTACTAGATGGTGTTATATACTGTATGTAATGATTTGTCCACTAGATGGTGTTCTATACTGTATGTAATGATATGTCTACTAGATGGTGTTCTATACTGTATGTAATGATATGTCTACTAGATGGTGTTCTATACTGTATGTAATGATATGTCTTCTAGATGGTGTTCTATACTGTATGTAATGATGTGTCCCTGTCTACTAGATGGTGTTCAATACTGTATGTAATGATATGTCTTCTAGATGGTGTTCTATACTGTATGTAATGATATGTCTTCTAGATGGTGTTCTATACTGTATGTAATGATATGTCTTCTAGATGGTGTTCAATACTGTATGTAATGATATGTCTTCTAGATGGTGTTCTATACTGTATGTAATGATATGTCTTCTAGATGGTGTTCTATACTGTATGTAATGATATGTCTTCTAGATGGTGTTCTATACTGTATGTAATGATGTCTTCTAGATGGTGTTCTATACTGTATGTAATGATATGTCTACTAGATGGTGTTCTATACTGTATGTAATGATATGTCTACTAGATGGTGTTATATACTGTATGTAATGATATGTCTACTAGATGGTGTTCTATACTGTATGTAATGATATGTCTACTAGATGGTGTTCTACACTGTATGTAATGATATGTCTACTAGATGGTGTTCTATAATGTATGTAATGATATGTCTTCTAGATGGTGTTCTATACTGTATGTAATGATGTGTCCCTGTCTACTAGATGTTGTTCAATACTGTATGTAATGATATGTCTTCTAGATGGTGTTCTATACTGTATGTAATGATATGTCTTCTAGATGGTGTTCTATACTGTATGTAATGATATGTCTTCTAGATGGTGTTCTATACTGTATCTAATGATGTCTTCTAGATGGTGTTCTATACTGTATGTAATGATATGTCTTCTAGATGGTGTTCTATACTGTATGTAATGATATGTCTTCTCGATGGTGTTATATACTGTATGTAATGATATGTCTTCTAGATGGTGTTCTATACTGTATGTAATGATATGTCTTCTATATGGTGTTCTATACTGTATGTAATGATATGTCTTCTAGATGGTGTTCTATAATGTATGTAATGATGTCTACTAGATGGTGTTCTATACTGTATGTAATGATATCTCTTCTATATGGTGTTCTATACTGTATGTAATGATATGTCTTCTAGATGGTGATATATTCAGTATGTAATGATATGTCTTCTAGATGGTGTTCTATACTGTATGTAATGATATGTCTACTAGATGGTGTTCTATACTGTATGTAATGATATGTCTACTAGATGGTGTTCTATACTGTATGTAATGATATGTCTTCTCGATGGTGTTCTATACTGTAGGTAATGATATGTCTACTAGATGGTGTTCTATACTGTATGTAATGATATGTCTACTAGATGGTGTTCTACACTGTATGTAATGATATGTCTACTAGATGGTGTTCTATACTGTATGTAATGATATGTCTTCTAGATGGTGTTCTATACTGTATGTAATGATGTGTCCCTGTCTACTAGATGGTGTTCAATACTGTATGTAATGATATGTCTTCTAGATGGTGTTCTATACTGTATGTAATGATATGTCTTCTAGATGGTGTTCTATACTGTATGTAATGATATGTCTTCTAGATGGTGTTCTATACTGTATGTAATGATGTCTTCTAGATGGTGTTCTATACTGTATGTAATGATATGTCTTCTAGATGGTGTTCTATACTGTATGTAATGATATGTCTTCTAGATGGTGTTATATACTGTATGTAATGATATGTCTTCAAGATGGTGTTCTATACTGTATGTAATGATATGTCTTCTAGATGGTGATATATACAGTATGTAATGATATGTCTTCTAGATGGTGTTCTATACTGTATGTAATGATATGTCTACTAGATGGTGTTCTATACTGTATGTAATGATATGTCTACTAGATGGTGTTCTATACTGTATGTAATGATATGTCAACTAGATGGTGTTCTATACTGTATGTAATGATATGTCTCTGTCTTCTAGATGGTGTTATATACTGTATGTAATGATATGTCTTCTAGATGGTGTTCTATACTGTATGTAATGATATGTCTTCTAGATGGTGTTATATACTGTATGTAATGATATGTCTTCTAGATGGTGTTCTATACTGTATGTAATGATATGTCTTCAATATGGTGTTCTATACTGTATGTAATGATATGTCTTCTAGATGGTGATATATACAGTATGTAATGATATGTCTTCTAGATGGTGTTCTATACTGTATGTAATGATATGTCTACTAGATGGTGTTCTATACTGTATGTAATGATATGTCTACTAGATGGTGTTCTATACTGTATGTAATGATATGTCTACTAGATGGTGTTCTATACTGTATGTAATGATATGTCAACTAGATGGTGTTCTATACTGTATGTAATGATATGTCTCTGTCTTCTAGATGGTGTTATATACTGTATGTAATGATATGTCTTCTAGATGGTGTTCTATACTGTATGTAATGATATGTCTTCTAGATGGTGTTATATACTGTATGTAATGATATGTCTTCTAGATGGTGTTCTATACTGTATGTAATGATATGTCTTCAATATGGTGTTCTATACAGTATGTAATGATATGTCTTCTAGATGGTGTTCTATACTGTATGTAATGATATGTCTACTAGATGGTGTTCTATACTGTATGTAATGATATGTCTACTAGATGGTGTTCTATACTGTATGTAATGATATGTCAACTAGATGGTGTTCTATACTGTATGTAATGATATGTCTCTGTCTTCTAGATGGTGTTCTATACTGTATGTAATGATATGTCTACTAGATGTTGTTCTATACTGTATGTAATGATATGTCTTCTAGATGGTGTTCTATACTGTATGTAATGATATGTCTACTAGATGGTGTTCTATACTGTATGCAATGATATGTCTACTAGATGGTGTTCTATACTGTATGTAATGATATGTCTACTAGATGGTGTTCTATACTGTATGTAATGATATGTCTTCTAGATGGTGTTCTATACTGTATGTAATGATATGTCTACTAGATGGTGTTCTATACTGTATGTAATGATATGTCTTCTAGATGGTGTTCTATAATGTATGTAATGATGTCTACTAGATGGTGTTCTATACTGTATGTAATGATATGTCTTCTATATGGTGTTCTATACTGTATGTAATGATATGTCTTCTAGATGGTGATATATACAGTATGTAATGATATGTCTTCTAGATGGTGTTCTATACTGTATGTAATGATATGTCTACTAGATGGTGTTCTATACTGTATGTAATGATATGTCTACTAGATGGTGTTCTATACTGTATGTAATGATATGTCTTCTAGATGGTGTTCTATACTGTATGTAATGATATGTCTACTCGATGGTGTTCTATACTGTATGTAATGATATGTCTACTAGATGGTGTTCTATACTGTATGTAATGATATGTCTACTAGATGGTGTTCTATACTGTATGTAATGATATGTCTACTAGATGGTGTTATATACTGTATGTAATGATATGTCTACTAGATGGTGTTCTATACTGTATGTAATGATATGTCTACTAGATGGTGTTCTACACTGTATGTAATGATATGTCTACTAGATGGTGTTCTATAATGTATGTAATGATATGTCTTCTAGATGGTGTTCTATACTGTATGTAATGATGTGTCCCTGTCTACTAGATGTTGTTCAATACTGTATGTAATGATATGTCTTCTAGATGGTGTTCTATACTGTATGTAATGATATGTCTTCTAGATGGTGTTCTATACTGTATGTAATGATATGTCTTCTAGATGGTGTTCTATACTGTATCTAATGATGTCTTCTAGATGGTGTTCTATACTGTATGTAATGATATGTCTTCTAGATGGTGTTCTATACTGTATGTAATGATATGTCTTCTCGATGGTGTTATATACTGTATGTAATGATATGTCTTCTAGATGGTGTTCTATACTGTATGTAATGATATGTCTTCTATATGGTGTTCTATACTGTATGTAATGATATGTCTTCTAGATGGTGTTCTATAATGTATGTAATGATGTCTACTAGATGGTGTTCTATACTGTATGTAATGATATCTCTTCTATATGGTGTTCTATACTGTATGTAATGATATGTCTTCTAGATGGTGATATATTCAGTATGTAATGATATGTCTTCTAGATGGTGTTCTATACTGTATGTAATGATATGTCTACTAGATGGTGTTCTATACTGTATGTAATGATATGTCTACTAGATGGTGTTCTATACTGTATGTAATGATATGTTTTCTCGATGGTGTTCTATACTGTAGGTAATGATATGTCTACTAGATGGTGTTCTATACTGTATGTAATGATATGTCTACTAGATGGTGTTCTACACTGTATGTAATGATATGTCTACTAGATGGTGTTCTATACTGTATGTAATGATATGTCTTCTAGATGGTGTTCTATACTGTATGTAATGATGTGTCCCTGTCTACTAGATGGTGTTCAATACTGTATGTAATGATATGTCTTCTAGATGGTGTTCTATACTGTATGTAATGATATGTCTTCTAGATGGTGTTCTATACTGTATGTAATGATATGTCTTCTAGATGGTGTTCTATACTGTATGTAATGATGTCTTCTAGATGGTGTTCTATACTGTATGTAATGATATGTCTTCTAGATGGTGTTCTATACTGTATGTAATGATATGTCTTCTAGATGGTGTTATGTACTGTATGTAATGATATGTCTTCAAGATGGTGTTCTATACTGTATGTAATGATATGTCTTCAATATGGTGTTCTATACTGTATGTAATGATATGTCTTCTAGATGGTGATATATACAGTATGTAATGATATGTCTTCTAGATGGTGTTCTATACTGTATGTAATGCTATGTCTACTAGATGGTGTTCTATACTGTATGTAATGATATGTCTACTAGATGGTGTTCTATACTGTATGTAATGATATGTCAACTAGATGGTGTTCTATACTGTATGTAATGATATGTCTCTGTCTTCTAGATGGTGTTATATACTGTATGTAATGATATGTCTTCTAGATGGTGTTCTATACTGTATGTAATGATATGTCTTCTAGATGGTGTTCTATACTGTATGTAATGATATGTCTTCTAGATGGTGTTCTATACTGTATGTAATGATATGTCTTCTAGATGGTGTTCTATACTGTATGTAATGATATGTCTTCTAGATGGTGTTCTATACTGTATGTAATGATATGTCTTCTAGATGGTGTTATATACTGTATGTAATGATATGTCTTCTAGATGGTGTTCTATACTGTATGTAATGATATGTCTTCAATATGGTGTTCTATACTGTATGTAATATGTCTTCTAGATGGTGTTCTATACTGTATGTAATGATATGTCTTCTAGATGGTGTTCTATACTGTATGTAATGATATGTCTTCTAGATGGTGTTCTATACTGTATGTAATGATATGTCTTCTAGATGGTGTTCTATACTGTATGTAATGATATGTCTTCTATATGGTGTTCTATACTGTATGTAATGATATGTCTTCTAGATGGTGATATATACAGTATGTAATGATATGTCTTCTAGATGGTGTTCTATACTGTATGTAATGATATGTCTACTAGATGGTGTTCTATACTGTATGTAATGATATGTCTACTAGATGGTGTTCTATACTGTATGTGATGATATGTCTTCTAGATGGGGTTCTATACTGTATGTAATGATATGTCTACTCGATGGTGTTCTATACTGTATGTAATGATATGTCTACTAGATGGTGTTCTATACTGTATGTAATGATATGTCTTCTAGATGGTGTTCTATACTGTATGTAATGATATGTCTTCTAGATGGTGTTCTATACTGTATGTAATGATATGTCTTCTAGATGGTGTTCTATACTGTATGTAATGATGTCTTCTAGATGGTGTTCTATACTGTATGTAATGATATGTCTTCTAGATGGTGTTCTATACTGTATGTAATGATATGTCTTCTAGATGGTGTTATATACTGTATGTAATGATATTCTTCTAGATGGTGTTCTATACTGTATGTAATGATATGTCTTCTATATGGTGTTCTATACTGTATGTAATGATATGTCTTCTAGATGGTGTTCTATACTGTATGTAATGATATGTCATCTAGATGGTGATATATACAGTATGTAATGATATGTCTTCTAGATGGTGTTCTATACTGTATGTAATGATATGTCTACTAGATGGTGTTCTATACTGTATGTAATGATATGTCTTCTAGATGGTGTTCTATACTGTATGTAATGATGTGTCCCTGTCTATTAGATGGTGTTCAATACTGTATGTAATGATATGTCTTCTAGATGGTGTTCTATATTGTATGTAATGATATGTCTTCTAGATGGTGTTCTATACTGTATGTAATGATGTCTTCTAGATGGTGTTCTATACTGTATGTAATGATGTCTTCTAGATGGTGTTCTATACTTTATGTAATGATATGTCTTCTAGATGGTGTTCTATACTGTATGTAATGATATGTCTTCTAGATGGTGTTATATACTGTATGTAATGATATGTCTTCTAGATGGTGTTCTATACTGTATGTAATGATATGTCTACTAGATGGTGTTCTATACTGTATGTAATGATATGTCTACTAGATGGTGTTCTACACTGTATGTAATGATATGTCTACTAGATGGTGTTCTATACTGTATGTAATGATATGTCTACTAGATGGTGTTCTATACTGTATGTAATGATATGTCTTCTAGATGGTGTTCTATACTGTATGTAATGATATGTCTTCTAGATGGTGTTCTATACTGTATGTAATGATATGTCTTCTAGATGGTGTTCTACTCTGTATGTAATGATATGTTAGGACCCATAGTATTAAATATAGTGGTTAGAATATATAAAGGGTAACAGTTTCTATGAAGTACATATCTATAATTATTTTAATTACCTTTATAATGCCTTATAACTTTATTTAATCAGGCAAGTCAGTTAAGAAAAAATTCTTATTTTCAATGACGGCCTGTGAACAGTGGGTTAACTGCCTGTTCAGTGGCAGAACGACAGATTTGTACCTTGTCAGCTCAGGGGTTTGAACTTGCAACCTTCCGGTTACTAGTCCAACGCTCTAACCACTAGGCTACCCTGCCGCCCCAATAACTCACTTGTCTATAATAATTAATAAGTAGTTGTAATGAGGAGGAACTTGATATTGATACAATGTAGGTGAAATGAATACTGTATGTATTGACTGATCATTGAGAATGAGGTAATACTTTACATTGCAGTGTGGTTATTACTGACAGGTCTAGGGTCAGGGTTAGAGAATGATGTAACACTTTACATTACAGTGTGTTTATTACTGACAGGTCTAGGGTCAGGGTTAGAGAATGATGTAACACTTTACATTACAGTGTGTTTATTACTGACAGGTCTAGGGTCAGGGTTAGAGAATGATGTAACACTTTACATTACAGTGTGTTTATTACTGACAGGTCTAGGGTCAGGGTTAGAGAATGATGTAACACTTTACATTACAGTGTGTTTATTACTGACAGGTCTAGGGTCAGGGTTAGAGAATGATGTAACACTTTACATTACAGTGTGGTTATTACTGACAGGTCTAGGGTCAGGGGTAGAGAATGATGTAACACTTTACATTACAGTGTGTTTATTACTGACAGGTCTAGGGTCAGGGTTAGAGAATTATGTAACACTTTACATTACAGTGTGTTTATTACTGACAGGTCTAGGGTCAGGGTTAGAGAATGATGTAACACTTTACAGTACAGTGTGTTTATTACTGACAGGTCTAGGGTCAGGGTTAGAGAATGATGTAACACTTTACATTACAGTGTGTTTATTACTGACAGGTCTAGGGTCAGGGTTAGAGAATGATGTAACACTTTACATTACAGTGTGTTTATTACTGACAGGTCTAGGGTCAGGGTTAGAGAATGATGTAACACTTTACATTACAGTGTGGTTATTACTGACAGGTCTAGGGTCAGGGTTAGAGAATGATGTAACACTTTACATTACAGTGTGGTTATTACTGACAGGTCTAGGGACAGGGTTAGAGAATGATGTAACACTTTACATTTACATTACATTTAAGTCATTTAGCAGACGCTCTTATCCAGAGCGACTTACAAATTGGTGAATTCACCTTCTGACATCCAGTGGAACAGCCACTTTACAATAGTGCATCTAAATCATTAAGGGGGGTGGTGAGAAGGATTACTTATCCTATCCTAGGTATTCCTTGAAGAGGTGGGGTTTCAGGTGTCTCCGGAAGGTGTGGTGATTGACTCCGCTGTCCTGGCGTCGTGAGGGAGTTTGTTCCACCATTGGGGGCCAGAGCAGCGAACAGTTTTGACTGGGCTGAGCGGGAACTGTACTTCCTCAGTGGTAGGGAGGCGAGCAGGCCAGAGGTGGATGAACGCAGTGCCCTTGCTTGGGTGTAGGGCCTGATCAGAGCCTGGAGGTACTGCGGTGCCGTTCCCTCACAGCTCCGTAGGCAAGCACCATGGTCTTGTAGCGGATGCGAGCTTCAACTGGAAGCCAGTGGAGAGAGCGGAGGAGCGGGGTGACGTGAGAGAACTGGGAAGGTTGAACACCAGACGGGCTGCGGCGTTCTGGATGAGTTGTAGGGGTTTAATGGCACAGGCAGGAGCCCAGCCAACAGCGAGTTGCAGTAATCCAGACGGGAGATGACAAGTGCCTGGATTAGGACCTGCGCCGCTTCCTGTGTGAGGCAGGGTCGCACTCTGCGGATGTTGTAGAGCATGAACCTACAGGAACGGGCCACCGCCATGATGTTGGTTGAGAACGACAGGGTGTTGTCCAGGATCACGCCAAGGTTCTTAGCGCTCTGGGAGGAGGACACAATGGAGTTGTCAACCGTGATGGCGGATCATGGAACGGGCAGTCCTTCCCCGGGAGGAAGAGCAGCTCCGTCTTGCCGAGGTTCAGCTTGAGGTGGTGATCCGTCATCCACACTGATATGTCTGCCAGACATGCAGAGATGCGATTCAGCCACCTGGTCATCAGAAGGGGGAAAGGAGAAGATTAATTGTGTGTAAGTCTGCATAGCAATGATAGGAGAGAGACCATGTGAGGTTATGACAGAGCCAAGTGACTTGGTGTATAGCGAGAATAGGGAGAGGGCCTAGAACAGAGCCCTGGGGGACACCAGTGGTGAGAGCGCGTGGCGAGGAGACAGATTCTCGCCACGCCACCTGGTAGGAGCGACCTGTCAGGTAGGACGCAATCAAGCGTGGGCCGCGCCGAGATGCCCAACTCGGAGAGGGTGGAGAGGAGGATCTGATGGTTCACAGTATCGAAGGCAGCCGATAGGTCTAGAAGGATGAGAGCAGAGGAGAGAGTTAGCTTTAGCAGTGCGGAGCGCCTCCGTGATGCAGAGAAGAGCAGTCTCAGTTGAATGACTAGTCTGTAACCTGACTGATTTGGATCAAGAAGGTCATTCTGAGAGAGATATAGCGGGAGAGCTGGCCAAGGACGGCACGTTCAAGAGTTTTGGAGAGAAAAGAAAGAAGGGATACTGGTCTGTAGTTGTTGACATTGGAGGGATGAGGTGTAGGTTTTTTTCAGAAGGGTGCAACTCTCGCTCTCTTGAAGACGGAAGGGACGTAGCCAGCGGTCAGGGATGAGTTGATGAGCGAGGTGAGGTAAGGGAGAAGGTCCCCGGAAATGGTCTGGAGAAGAGAGGAGGGATAGGGTCAAGCGGGCAGGTTGTTGGGCGGCCGGCCGTCACAAGAAGCGGAGATTTCATCTGGAGAGAGAGGGGAGAAAGAGGTCAGAGCACAGGGTGGGGCAGTGTGAGCAGAGCCAGCGGTGTCGTTTGACTTAGCAAACGAGGATCGGATGTCGTCGACCTTCTTTTCAAAATGGTTGACGAAGTCATCTGCAGAGAGGGAGGAGGGGGAGGGGGAGGAGGATTCAGGAGGAGAGGAGAAGGTGGCAAAGAGCTTCCTAGGGTTAGAGGCAGATGCTTGGAATTTAGAGTGGTAAGTGGCTTTAGCAGCAGAGACAGAGGAGGAAAATGTAGAGAGGAGGGAGTGAAAGGATGCCAGGTCCGCAGGGAGGCGAGTTTTCCTCCATTTCCGCTCGGCTGCCCGGAGCTCTGTTCTGTGAGCTCGCAATGAGTCATCCCGAGCCACGGAGCGGGAGGGGAGGACCGGAGCCGGCCTGGAGGATAGGGGACATAGAGAGTCAAAGGATGCAGAAAGGGAAGAGAGGAGGGTTGAGGAGGCAGAATCAGGAGAAAGGTTGGAGAAGGTATGAGCAGAGGGAAGAGATGATAGGATGGAAGAGGAGAGAGAAGCGGGGGAGAGAGAGTTTAAGGTTGGGACGGCGCGATACCATCCGAGTAGGGGCAGTGTGGGAAGTGTTGGATGAGACGAGAGGGAAAAGGATACAAGGTAGTGGTCGGAGACTTGGAGGAGTTGCAATGAGGTTAGTGGAAGAACAGCATCTAGTAAAGATGAGGTCGAGCGTATTGCCTGCCTTGTGAGTAGGGGGAAGGTGAGAGGGGTGAGGTCAAAAGAGGAGAGGAGTGGAAAGAAGGAGGCAGAGAGGAATGAGTCAAAGGTAGACGGGGGAGGTTAAAGTCGCCCAGGACTGTGAGAGGTGAGCCGTCCTCAGGAAAGGAGCTTATCAAGGCATCAAGCTCATTGATGAACTCTCCGAGGAACCTGGAGGGCGATAAATGATAAGGATGTTAAGCTTGAAAGGGCTGGTAACTGTGACAGCATGGAATTCAAAGGAGGCGATAGATAGATGGGTAAGGGAGGAGAGAGAATGACCCTTGGGAGAGATGAGGATCCCGGTGCCACCACCCCGCTGACCAGAAGCTCTCGGGGTGTGCGAGAACACGTGGCGGACGAAGAGAGAGCAGTAGGAGTAGCAGTGTTATCTGTGGTGATCCATGTTTCCGTCAGTGCCAGGAAGTCGAGGACTGGAGGAGGCATAGGCTGAGATGAACTCTGCCTTGTTGGCCGCAGATCGGCAGTTCAGAGGCTACCGGAGACCAGGAACTCCGTGGGTGGGTGCGCGCTGGGGACCAGATTAGGGTGGCGCGGCCACGCAGGTGTGGAGCGTTTGTATGGTCTGTGCAGAGAGTCAGGGTTAGAGAATGATGTAACACTTTACATTACAGTGTGTTTATTACTGACAGGTCTAGGGTCAGGGTTAGAGAATGATGTAACACTTTACATTACAGTGTGTTTATTACTGACAGGTCTAGGGTCAGGGTTAGAGAATGATGTAACACTTTACATTACAGTGTGTTTATTACTGACAGGTCTAGGGTCAGGGTTAGAGAATGATGTAACATTACAGTGTGTTTATTACTGACAGGTTAGGGTCAGGGTGAATGTAACACTTTACATTACAGTGTGTTTATTACTGACAGGTCTAGGGTCAGGGTTAGAGAATGATGTAACACTTTACATTACAGTGTGTTTATTACTGACAGGTCTAGGGTCAGGGTTAGAGAATGATGTAACACTTTACATTACAGTGTGTTTATTACTGACAGGTCTAGGGTCAGGGTTAGAGAATGATGTAACACTTTACATTACAGTGTGTTTATTACTGACAGGTCTAGGGTCAGGGTTAGAGAATGATGTAACACTTTACATTACAGTGTGTTTATTACTGACAGGTCTAGGGTCAGGGTTAGAGAATGATGTAACACTTTACATTACAGTGTGTTTATTACTGACAGGTCTAGGGTCAGGGTTAGAGAATGATGTAACACTTTACATTACAGTGTGTTTATTACTGACAGGTCTAGGGTCAGGGTTAGAGAATGATGTAAACTTTACATTACAGTGTGTTTATTACTGACAGGTCTAGGGTCAGGGTTAGAAAATGATGTAACACTTTACATTACAGTGTTTATTACTGACAGGTCTAGGTCAGGGTTAGAGAATGATGTCAGTGTGTTTATTACTGACAGGTCTAGGGTCAGGGTTAGAATGATGTAACACTTTACATTACAGTGTGTTTATTACTGACAGGTCTAGGGTCAGGGTTAGAGAATGATGTAACACTTTACATTACAGTGTGTTTATTACTGACAGGTCTAGGGTCAGGGTTAGAGAATGATGTAACACTTTACATTACAGTGTGTTTATTACTGACAGGTCTAGGGTCAGGGTTAGAGAATGATGTAACACTTTACATTACAGTGTGTTTATTACTGACAGGTCTAGGGTCAGGGTTAGAGAATGATGTAACACTTTACATTACAGTGTGTTTATTACTGACAGGTCTAGGGTCAGGGTTAGAGAATGATGTAACACTTTACATTACAGTGTGTTTATTACTGACAGGTCTAGGGTCAGGGTTAGAGAATGATGTAACACTTTACATTACAGTGTGTTTATTACTGACAGGTCTAGGGTCAGGGTTAGAGAATGATGTAACACTTTACATTACAGTGTGTTTATTACTGACAGGTCTAGGGTCAGGGTTAGAGAATCAGATGTAACACTTTACATTACAGTGTGTTTATTACTGACAGGTCTAGGGTCAGGGGTAGAGGTACTACATTCAGCAGTCAGACGTTTTACAATCAGAGTTTTGCGTCTCTTCTTAGTCATACAGATCCCCCACATCTTATAGGTGGACGGGGTTATGAACATAGTTCTAGTTTTTGCATTTCTATGTTGGCCTGGTATGGTTCAGAATCAGAGGCATGTCTATCGTTGTCTCTGATTGGGGATCATATTTAGGCAGCCTTTTTTCCACCTGTTGCGTGTGGGATCTTGTTTATGTATAGTGAGGACAACATTGGCTTCACATTTCTTTGTTTTGGTGAGTTTCGTTTCCATTAAACATGTGGAACTCTACTCACGCTGTGTCTTGGTCCATTCATTTTCTAAATGATCATGGCTGGGTGTCTTCAGAGACTGAGAGGTAGAGAGACACACTGTCAAGATGACAGGTATCCTCGTGGTTTAGAGACTGAGAGGTACAGAGACACACTGTCAAGATGACAGGTATCCTAGTGGTTTAGAGACTGAGAGGTACAGAGACACACTGTCAAGGTGACAGGTATCCTAGTGGTTTAGAGACTGAGAGGTACAGAGACACACTGTCAAGGTGACAGGTATCCTAGTGGTTTAGAGACAGAGGTACAGAGACACACTGTCAAGGTGACAGGTATCCTAGTGGTTTAGAGACTGAGAGGTAGAGAGACACACTGTCAAGGTGACAGGTATCCTAGTGGTTTAGAGACTGAGAGGTACAGAGACACACTGTCAAGGTGACAGGTATCCTAGTGGTTTAGAGACTGAGAGGTACAGAGACACACTGTCAAGGTGACAGGTATCCTAGTGGTTTAGAGACTGAGAGGTAGAGAGACACACTGTCAAGGTGACAGGTATCCTACTGGTTTAGAGACTGAGAGGTACAGAGACACACTGTCAAGGTGACAGGTATCCTAGTGGTTTAGAGACTGAGAGGTACAGAGACACACTGTCAAGGTGACAGGTATCCTAGTGGTTTAGAGCATAGAGACAGTAACTGAAAGGTTGCTGGTTTGAATCCCTGAGCTGACTTGGTGAAACCTCTGTCTATGTTCCCTTGAACGAGACACTTAACCATAATTGTTCCTGCAAATTGCTCTGGATTAGAACTTCTGCTAAAAAGTCCATACATCTGGCTGTGCTTTCATGTCAAAACCCTTCTTCTATTCTAGTCATTATATTATAATGTATTATATTATAAGAGTCTCCACTCAGTATGGTGTTAATGATGACTGTTTGTTGTCTACGTTGATTGAATGGTTAGGACTCTCTCTGTGTATTCACAGTTTAAATCCCAAGAGACCTGGAGACCTAAAGGAAGCATTCAACCCTGCATCCCTTCATCCAGTCATAGTAAACTGTCTGTCTGTCTGTCTGTCTGTCTGTCTGTCTGTCTGTCTGTCTGTCTGTCTGTCTGTCTGTCTGTCTGTCTGTCTGTCTGTCTGTCTGTCTGCACAGCCAACTTCTCTGCTGTGGTTGTTGTTGCTGCTATCAGTGTTAAGGTCAAGGTACAAAGTGATTGACCTCCCTCTGAGCCATATACAGAGTTCAACCCCTCTAAACATGTCATCTTTTATATCCTATATTGTATATAGCTCTGATGTCACTGTCCTTAAACAACTTGTCGTGTCTTAGGCTATGCCGGATTAAGTGATATGATATGCTATTCTATAAAATGATTTCTCCGTAATTAATATTACCTGATTGAGCTAATCATGTAAATGTAATTAACTAGAGAGTCGGGCACCACAAAATAATATGTATAGAGCTGTTATCTTCCGAATAAACTTTTAAAGACCTAGTAATATTTAACATCAATAGCAGTCAATATCAATTGTTATCTTAATTCAGTCTCATCTGAAAGTTGTAAATTCTTGGTTATATGCACGAACCCTGGCTAACAAGTTGAATCAGCAAATACAAAATTGGGTTTAATGATTTATTTACTAAATACCTAACTATCACACATACACACAATGAATCATACCTTGATTACATATTAGGTCATAAAGGAAAACGTCCCTAGTGGGCGGAACAGATATGACAGCTGGTCACACAAAGAACGGGGGGCTGGGTTTGAGTGAAAGAGCGGGAAGACTGAGGGACACAGGGAGAAGCTGTGCTATCGGAAATACAGCATCTGATCCATTCTAAATTCCCGCCCATTTGGATAACGAAAATGCAATAAATATTTACTCTGAGCTGCGCTTCGGTAGGTTGATGGTAGATGGAAGGCCGTGTTGCCCAACCGAGTCCTGTGTCATTTGAAGAATGTCTCTGTGTCACGCCCTGGCCTTAGTATTCTGTGTTTTCATTATTATTTTTGTTTGGCCAGGGTGTGACATGGGGATTTATGTGGTTTGTTTTGTCTGGGGTTGTTTGTAGTTCTGGGATTGTGGTTAGAGTAGTACTCTAGGTAAGTCTATGGTTGCCTAGAGTGGTTCTCAATCAGAGGCAGGTGTTTATCGTTGTCTCTGATTGGGAACCATATTTAGGCAGCCATATTCTTTAGGTCTCTTGTGGGTGATTGTTCCTGTCTCTGTGTAGGTTGCACCAGTCAGTTGCGGTCACTTTTGGATTTTCGTTTTTTTCTTGTATCGGAAGAGAAAAGAACGAGCGCCATTCTCCTTGCGGAGATGGTGCTAAATACATCATCACGGTCGATCCCTGGGATTGGGCTGGCTAACACGATTCGTTTTGCTTGGAAGGAAAAGGAGTTGGAGCCGTTAGGACGAGAATCTTTTGGAAGAATTATATTGATGGGGATTCTAAAGCTGACGGTGAAGGACGTGTTTTGTTTCCAAGGCAACTCGTTGGAGGGAGCATACGACGCGCTATATACTGAAGAAAAACATGATGATATCCTTAGAAGGGCAAGAGCAGTGGGAGGTGAGAGGCCGATGTGCCACTACGAAATATCAAGTCTGGCGAAGAATAACTTTAGGGTTGTAACTGTTAACATGTACAACCCTTACGTTAAGGATGAAGAGGTGAGGGCTTTTCTGGGGAGATACATGGATAACGTTTCCTCAGCTAGGCACCTCAAAGACTCCCTTGGGTTTTGGAATGGGAGGAGAGGTTTCCAGGCCCTCCTCAGGGAGGACCCAAAGGGACATGGTGGATACCTTCATCCTCCTGCTATGTTCTCCCTTGGGGCTGACAGGGGGACTTTGTTTTATGCACGTCAGCCCCCATTTTGCAGGCGCTGTATGGCCTATGGACACATTTTCGCCTCGTGCAGCATGAGAAAATGCAGATTTTGTGGATCTGAGGATCACGAGGCGAGGGATTGTGACAAGCCTAAGACATGCCTTGGGTGTGGCTCGTCAGCACACCTGTGGCGGGAGTGCCCGGCCCGTCAGAGGTCATATGCGTCTGCGGCTGGGGGGGGGAGCAGGAGCGGGGGATGGGGGAAGAAGAGGAGGGGAAGGAAACATGCCTCATGACAAGACTACAAGTCCAGAGGGGAAGGCCACAAGGAAGGAAGAGGAGCAAGAAGCGGTGGATGGAAGAGAGAAGGAAACGGAAGGCACGGGAGTAGGAGAACCAGGAAAAGTGGTGGAAGAAGGCAACCGAGTGGAGGAGAATGAGAGAGAAGAAAGTGAGGGAGGAATGGTAGAGAAGAAGACGGTGGAAGAGCAAGTGGACTGGGGGGAAAGTGACATGGTGGAAGAGATGAGGGGTATGGTGGAGGAGCTGGCGGGGGGGGGGGGGTGGTATCTCTCCACTGCCGCCATCACCAAAGAAGAGAATGAAGAGGAGGGTGCGATTGGCCGACAGTGAGGGGGTGGGGATGGCCAAGAGAGTGATGGGGGTGGGAGAAACCTCTGGGTTGCTGCTGGTTTCCCAAGACTCTCAACTTCATTTGGGTGGGGACACACCTAACAAGACTCAGGACTGGGTACAGGAGGAGGTGGGGAGTTTTTTGTTTGGGGACTCAGCCTCCCCAATTTTCTTCCAAACCAGCTGCAACACTGGGGAGGTGGAGGATTGTGGGGGTAGACCCAGGGTGCAGGGCACCCCGAAGCCAAACACTATTCCTGCATCCTGGGATGGTGTGATGGAGGAAGAGGGGGGGATGTCGGGATTACAGATGGTGTTCTCACCGGTAGATATGGAGCAGGGGAGCATCGGGTGAGTCTCCTGTTTTTGTTTTTTTTCTGTCTGGGTTTAGTATTTGAGTATATTACATGTTTTATTTTATTTTTTTCATGGAGTCTAATTTTACTTTTGTTAGTTTAAATGTAAGGGGTTTAAGAGATTGTTAAGAGGAGGGTGGTTTTTAGTTATTTGGAGGGTGTGGGTTTTGATTTTTGTTTTTTACAGGAGGTTCACCTGAGGGATGGAGGGGATGTTAGTAGATTTAAGAGGGAGTGGGACAAGGGGGAGTCGGTTTGGGGTGTAGGGGGTGCACTCATCTGGGGTAGGGATTTTGTGTGGACACAGGGAGGTAAAAGTAGAAGATTCCTTTGTTGTAATGCAGGGGAGAGTTATAGGGGTGGATGTCACGATAAGGGAGTGTAAATTTAGATTAGTGGTGGTGTATGGGCCACAGGGGGTGGCAGACAGGAAGGAGATGGTGGACTGTCTGACGCCCCTGTGTGTTACAAATAGGAAATTAGTGATAGGGGGGATTTTAATACAGATTTAGGAAGAGGGGGGATAACAGTGCAGGCGCCATTGCTAGGCTAATGGCTTGCCATGGTCTGGTAGATGGTGGTATGCACACTACTCCGAAAATGGACGGTCCTACATGGCGTAACTCCAGGGGGTTGAGCGGAGGCTCGATTATATTTTTGTACCCAGGTCTTTGGGAAAGTTGTCTGGGCGGCTGTTGCCTGTTTTCTTTTCAGATCACGACGGGGTGCTCCTGCAGGTGGGGTCGTCGGTCTGCCTCTTTGGTAAGGGGTACTGGAAGCTAGATCGGGACGTGCTGGAGGAGCAGGCTTTTGTTGACGGGTTTTATGTTTTCTTTAGGAGGCTTGAGGGTCTCCGGTCCATGTGCGAG
Organism: Oncorhynchus masou masou; assembly: GCF_036934945.1. Lineage (NCBI taxonomy): Eukaryota > Metazoa > Chordata > Actinopteri > Salmoniformes > Salmonidae > Oncorhynchus > Oncorhynchus masou. The sequence goes on from NW_027003801.1 coordinate 108,781, forward strand.
GGGGTGTTAGAGTGGTGGGAATTAGTTAAGGTGAGGATTAGGGCTTTTATAATAGGGTATTGCAAGAGGAAAAAAGGGAGGAGAGGAGGGAGGTGGATCGTATCCAAAGGTTAATTGATCTCGAATACGAGGCAGGCAACCTCGGCGGGTCGTTTGACTGGGAGAGATCCTCAACCCTAAAGGCGCAGCTCAGGGAGTTGCAGGAGCGGAAGGCTCGAGTTTTCCTGGAGCGTGCGCATAGCGGCTTTCTAAAACATAATGAGACTTGTTCTGCTATGTTCTTTAAGTCGGTTAGGGCAAGACAGAGTAGGAAGGTAATGCTTGGTGTTAGGGAAGAAAATGGTAGTATAGTTAGAGAACCAGAGGATATGGTCAGGGTGACAACTGATCATTTCCAAGGTTTATTTAAGGAAAGGGAAATAGATGTAGAGCAGGGAAATGTGTTTTTAGAACACTTGTCCAGGCGGTTGCCGGAGGACATTAGAGAAGTGATGGAGGCCCAGATTTCACTAGAAGAGGTTGAGAGCGCTCTTAGGAGGATGGGAAAAGGGAAGGTGCCTGGGATGGATGGGCTGCCGGCTGAGTTTTATCTCAAGTTTTGGGGTATACTTGGACCAGTGGTCCTCGAAGTCTTGAAGGCCATCCTTGAGACGGGGGTCCCGGGGGGATCAATGGCTGTTGGTGTGCTGTCACTTTTATATAAGAAGGGGGAAGTAACTGACCTTGGCAACTGGCGGCCGTTGACCATGCTGTGTGTAGATTACAAGCTACTTGCAAAGGTTTTAGCAGACCGGTTGCGCACAGCCCTTCCCTACGTCGTTCATGAGGATCAGACGTGCGGGGTAGAGGGCCGCTCTATTAGATGGAACCTACAGTTAATCAGGGACTCCATCGCTTGGGTTGAAGATAGAGGACTGCCTTTTATGGTAGCAGCGCTAGATCAGGCGAAAGCCTTTGATCGCGTGAATAGATCCTTTTTATTCAGAGTGTTAGGTCGATTAGGATTTGGGGAGAAGTTTATAGGATGGATTCGTACATTATATGTCGGAGCGGGGTGCCGAGTTAGTGTAAATAGTCACTTGGGTGACGTTTTTGACCTCTCGTCTGGGGTCAGGCAGGGGTGCCCACTCTCGGCTCTCCTCTTCGTTCTGTACATGGAGCCTCTGGGGGCTGCCATTAGGGCAGACACAGGGGTGGAAGGTCTGCTGATCCCTGGAAGTGGTGGACTGCGTGTTAAGATGACGCAGTACGCCGACGACACTTCCTTGTTGTTGTGCAAGGACTCGTGCCTGACAAGGTCCCTTGCCATCTTTGGGGATTTCACTCGAGCGTCGGGAGCAGTTCTGAATCATGCAAAGTCTTCCGTCAAGTTTTTCGGAAGATGGCGCGGTAGAACGGATGTGCCTGGGGGTTATCTCTCTGTAAGGGGGCCCTGAGGATTCTCGGGGTCCATTTTGAGACCTCCGGCTCTGCGACGCTAAACTGGAACATGTGTATTGCAGTGGTACAGAGGAAGCTAGCAATGTGGAAAGCTAGGTTTTTGTCTTTTATGGGCAAGGTCCTGGTCCTAAAGGTGGATGTGTTGCCGTCGCTTTTGTATTTGGCATACATCTACCCATTGCCGGTTTGTCTGAGAAGGCCTCTAGTGAAGCTTGCGTTTCAGTTTATGTGGAGTGGCAGGTATGAGTGGGTCGCCAGGGCACGTATGATCTGTCCCATCGGGAGGGAGGTAGGGGGTACCACATTTCCCCCTCAAGCTGGACACAATTTTTGTTTCTTTCTTGTTAACGGAGCTTGCTCAGCCAGTGATACACCCGTCCGGTTACTTCCTGCGGGTGTTTTTCTCGTATCAGGCGAGAAGCATAATGGTGTGGTCTAACACGGGTCCTCGGGCGGAACAGCTGCCGTGGCACTTTGGTCATGCGGCCAAGTGGCTGCGTGCGCACCCTGAGGTTGAAGTTGCCCGAGTAGGTTTAGATCATAGGCACCTGTACGAGGAGGCCAGAAAGGCAGAGAGTCGGGCGCCTGTAGTAGGTATCTCGGAAGCGGTCTGGGAGGGAGTGCAGGTGCGGGGTCTGGACAACAGGCTCAAGGACCTGAATTGGTTGAGCCTTCATAAGTGTTTGCCGGTACGTTCCATCTTGTACCGGTTTAGTTTAGTGCAATCCCCCACCTGTCCAAGATCCTCTTGTGGCAGGGAGGAGACTGTGCGTCATGTCTTTTGGGACTGTGCCTTTGCCGGAGTAGTATGGGCTAGGGCACGGGTGTTGTTAGGTTTGGTAAAGGGGGATTTTGTATTGACGTGGGCCAGGTTAGAGAGGGGTGTAGGGAGAGTGAGAGGGACGGATAGGGACAGGTTTCTGCTCTGGCTTCTCATGAGTCTCTTTAAACGGGGGCTGTGGGAAGCCAGGCAGAACATGGTGAAGACAGGGAGAGATTGGGGGGTGGAAGGGATAGTGAGGAGAGTGGAAGGAGATTTGAGGGGGAGGATGAAGAGGGAGGAGAGGAAGTGGGGGCAGCATGCTGCTCGGGAGAGGTGGAAGGGGGGTTTAGGGCTGGGTGTCATTTAGATTTGTAAGAGGTTAGATTAGGGACGGGGAGATAGGGAAAGGTGTTTTGTAGGGTGACGGGGAGGGAAGATGCTCCCCTGAGGTTTTGTTTGGGGTTTATGTTTAGTTTCATTTAATTAGTTTAATTAAAAATATCTTTTTGTGTATGTATGTAAATTATGATTTGTAAAGAATGAATGGTACTGATGATAATAAATTATTTTTTATAAAACCAGAGAGGACTGTTTTGGTTTTTCACTTTTATTGTTTTGTATGATGTTCATGTTTGAGTTTTTCTTTATTAAAGAACATCTTCAGACGAAGAGGAGGAGGAACGCCGTTACACTCTGCTGGTAAATTTAACACGTTGTAGTAACGTCGTTGTGTGGTAGACGGGTTCCTGTGTGGTTCCTTCCTAACCTGCGTTTGCTGCTACTGTTGCCAACTCAACGGCTAAGAGGTATCACTTCTGTAGTGAATAAGAGTTCAAAGTTCATACCATTTGCAACCAAAGCTTACGCTGATGTTGGCTTCGTTCTGTAGTTATTATCTGAACCATTCTGACATCGGAACGGCGTCCTCACATCTTTGGAACAGGAGGTTATATAGTCATCAAGGGCTTATGTAGGAAGGGAGAGGAGGGCGTGTTTGAAAAGTTTTATAGCCCATCCACAGGGTGGGCCACTGATTGAGCAGCCCTATCTTATGAAAACCCAAATCTCACATTTTAGAAGCTAAAATAACATTTCATCCCCATCACGAATAATTTAATATTCAAACATTTAAATTGAACATTAATTCCATGTGAATCTGATAACTCTGTGTAGACTTTCCACTGTAGAGTTTATGTCATCTTCTCATTGATGAGAATATTTCAGATGACAACTGAACTGACATCATATTCATTAACCTCTCTGGCCCACCCGACATGCAAGCGTCCCACCTTGCCAACAATAAATGCAAATGCGCTACGCCAAATGCTAATAGCACTCGTTAAAACTCAAACGTTCATTAAAACTCACATGCAGGGTACTCAATTCAAGCTACACTCGTTGTGAATCTAGCCAATGAGTCAGATTTGTAAAATGCTTTTCAGCGAAAGCATGAGAAGCTATTATCTGATAGCAGGCAACACCCCGAAATAACAGAAGGGGACGTAAACAAAGGAATTAGCGTAGCCGGCGCTACACAAAACGCTGAAATAAAATATAAAACATTCATTACCTTTGACGAGCTTCTTTGTTGGCACTCCTATATGTCCCATAAACATCACAATTGGGTCTTTTTTTCGATTAAATCGGTCCTTGTATACCCAAAATGTCCATTTATGAAGACATTTTAACATTTTGTTAAGGCTACGCACAATACTGCCCCCTTTGGAGGAATTGCGTGCCCATAGTAAACAGAAACAATATCTGTCCAAAATTGCTAATATATGCATATAATAATGATTATTGAATAGAAAACACTCTAAAGCTTCTAAAACCGTTCGAATTATGTCTGTATGTAAAGCAGAACTCACAGGGCAGCCATTCTCCCTAACTCTCTCTCTCATCAGGAAAGTTACCCCAACTTTGACGTCATCGCCCCCACCCTTCCCAACCAGCAACGGATCTGGGATCAGTTTCTGTGTCTTCGGCGGGATGTGTTCTTTCAATAGGACGAGTAATGGAGAAAATCCCGCGAGCTTTGACCTTTTGGCAGCCAAAATACTAGGTGTCGCGATAAAATAGACGCGCGTTCTGGCGCGAATGGTACACAATCATTCCTTCGTTCCAGATTGCCTGAGAGGAGCTGCTTTTGTCCGGTCGAATCGCCAATTGTTTTGTACGTTAATAACATCCTAAAGCTTGATTCTGCACTTAGTTTGACCTGTTTGGATAACATATAATATGTAATTTTGAAGTTTTGATGCGCAACTGTGCGGGACCAGAAGTCATTTTGGGTGCATTTCAGCTGAAGCTGTTAGCATATGCTAATACAGAGACACACAAACGATGTATTGGGTAAGTTTGACTCCTTCCACTACATTCTGATCGAAGACCATCAAAGGTAAAGGAATATTTATGTTGTAATTTTGTATTTCTGTTGACTCCAACATAGCAGAGAAATATTGCTTACGTCTGAGCGCCGCCTCAGATTATTGCCCAGTGAACGAATTCTGTAACGTTAAAAATAAATGTAACACAGCGGATGAATTAAGAAGCAGTGTATCTTTCTAACTATATGTAGAACGTGTATATTTAGTCAAAGTTTATGATGTGTATTGCTGTTATCTGGCGGAGCTATCTATAATTTTCCGTACATTTCTGTAGCATTTTTTGAACATGGCTCAATGTAAACGGAAATTTATGGATATAAATTGCATATTATTGAAAAAAACATAAATGTACTGTGTAACATGTCTATTACTGTGATCTGATGAAGATTTTCAAAAGGTTAGTGAATTATTTTTCTTTTAATCCTGCGTTTGTAATTGCATCTTTTGTTTGACAAAATGGCTACATATCATCTGTGTCTTTGTGGTGGTTTGATATACATATGTGCTATGTTTTCGCCGTAAAACATTTTTGAAATCTGACTGGCTGGGAAGATGAACAAGATGTTTATCTTTCATTTGAGCTATTGGACTTGTTAATGTGTGGAGGTTAAATATTTCTAAGAATATTTTTGCATTCTGTGCGCCATCTTTTGAGTTGAGCATGGGGGGGGTGCCCTTGGGGAATGTGGTAGCGTGATGTCGTTAACATGTTTTTGAATCATGTTGGAGACTGGAACACACTGCAGTCCCTTTCAGGTCCATAGGGTTTTACTGCCCCCTGCTGGAGACTGGAACACACTGCAGTCCCTTTCAGGTCCATAGGGTTTTACTGCCCCCTGCTGGAGACTGGAGCACACTGCAGTCCCTTTCAGGTCCATAGGGTTTTACTGCCCCCTGCTGGAGACTGGAACACACTGCAGTCCCTTTCAGGTCCATAGGGTTTTACTGCCCCCTGCTGGAGACTGGAGCACACTGCAGTCCCTTTCAGGTCCATAGGGTTTTACTGCCCCCTGCTGGAGACTGGAGCACACTGCAGTCCCTTTCAGGTTCCATAGGGGTTTACTGCCCCCTGCTGGAGACTGGAGCACACTGCAGTCCCTTTCAGGTCCATAGGGTTTTACTGCCCCCTGCTGGAGACTGGAGCACACTGCAGTCCCTTTCAGGTTCCATAGGGGTTTACTGCCCCCTGCTGGAGACTGGAGCACACTGCAGTCCCTGGCTTTCTTTGTGCAGCTTGAGGATGAGGTCCTCATCACCTTTTGTGACGGATCCAACAAATATCCCCAGGTGAAGGCAGGGTCCCATCTCATCCAACACATCATTGACTCTTTTAGGAGGGAGCATTACCCATGTTAAGCTATGGAATGAACTGTACATTTTAATACAGATTTACTTTAATACAATAATTCCTTGAATGTAATTAGTTTGTGTTTTGTAATGATGTTATTGAAACAGAATAAGTCAGTAATGAGGGAATAAATAAGTCCAGTCCAACCATTACCTCTCTCCTCTTTCACATCCCTCTATCATCACTCCATGGGGGAGTACAACCATTACCTCTCTCCTCTTTCACATCCCTCTATCATCACTCCATGGGGGAGTACAACCATTACCTCTCTCCTCTTTCACA
>NW_027003801.1:120000-147500 GCF_036934945.1 Oncorhynchus masou masou
GACTACACCAGCATGACTAGTATCTATGTGGACCCTACTAGTCTAACCAGCTCAGCTATAGACTACACCAGCATGACTAGTATCTATGTGGACCCTACTAGTCTAACCAGCTCAGCTATAGACTACGCCAGCATGACTAGTATCTATGTGGACCCTACTAGTCTAACCAGCTCAGCTATAGACTACACCAGCATGACTAGTATCTATGTGGACCCTACTACAGTCTAACCAGCTCAGCTATAGACTACACCAGCATGACTAGTATCTATGTGGACCCTACTACAGTCTAACCAGCTCAGCTATAGACTACACCAGCATGACTAGTATCTATGTGGACCCTACTACAGTCTAACCAGCTCAGCTATAGACTAAACCAGCATGACTAGTATCTATGTGGACCCTACTGATTAGATCTACTATTGCTATACAGTCTAACCAGCTCAGCTATAGACTAAACCAGCATGACTAGTATCTATGTGGACCCTACTACAGTCTAACCAGCTCAGCTATAGACTACACCAGCATGACTAGTATCTATGTGGACCCTACTACAGTCTAACCAGCTCAGCTATAGACTACACCAGCATGACTAGTATCTATGTGGACCCTACTACAGTCTAACCAGCTCAGCTATAGACTACACCAGCATGACTAGTATCTATGTGGACCCTACTACAGTCTAACCAGCTCAGCTATAGACTACACCAGCATGACTAGTATCTATGTGGACCCTACTACAGTCTAACCAGCTCAGCTATAGACTACACCAGCATGACTAGTATCTATGTGGACCCTACTACAGTCTAACCAGCTCAGCTATAGACTACACCAGCATGACTAGTATCTATGTGGACCCTACTACAGTCTAACCAGCTCAGCTATAGACTACACCAGCATGACTAGTATCTATGTGGACCCTACTACAGTCTAACCAGCTCAGCTATAGACTACACCAGCATGACTAGTATCTATGTGGACCCTACTACAGTCTAACCAGCTCAGCTATAGACTACACCAGCATGACTAGTATCTATGTGGACCCTACTACAGTCTAACCAGCTCAGCTATAGACTACACCAGCATGACTAGTATCTATGTGGACCCTACTACAGTCTAACCAGCTCAGCTATAGACTACACCAGCATGACTAGTATCTATGTGGACCCTACTACAGTCTAACCAGCTCAGCTATAGACTACACCAGCATGACTAGTATCTATGTGGACCCTACTACAGTCTAACCAGCTCAGCTATAGACTACACCAGCATGACTAGTATCTATGTGGACCCTACTACAGTCTAACCAGCTCAGCTATAGACTACACCAGCATGACTAGTATCTATGTGGACCCTACTACAGTCTAACCAGCTCAGCTATAGACTACACCAGCATGACTAGTATCTATGTGGACCCTACTACAGTCTAACCAGCTCAGATATAGACTACACCAGCATGACTAGTATCTATGTGGACCCTACTACAGTTTAACCAGCTCAGCTATAGACTACACCAGCATGACTAGTATCTATGTGGACCCTACTACAGTTTAACCAGCTCAGCTATAGACTACACCAGCATGACTAGTATCTATGTGGACCCTACTACAGTTTAACCAGCTCAGCAGTAACAGTGAGACCAAAACAAAATCCAATCCCAAACCCAGGATAGAGGGGCTGAGTGAATGTGGTCTGGACTCTGTGGAGGAGGGTCATTGTGTCAGAGACACTGTAGAAGGACAGAGTACCTGCCTTGTGATCCAGGTACACTCCTACTCTGGAGGACTGAGGGCCTGATACTTTAGTCACAACATTATTGTGTCTGAAACAATAACCATCACTAGAGCACTTTAAACTCCAGGACTTGTTATTGTCTCCAAATACACCATCATTACCCTTCTCTGTTCTGCTGATGTCTTTATATGAGACTGCTGTAGCAACACCACCAGTCCTCTCCACCTCCCAGTAACAGCGTCCAGACAGACCCTCTCTACACAGAACCTGCCACCAGTAGTTGGTGAATCTGTCTGGATGGTCAGGATATGGTTGGACTTGGACTGTACTGGTCACCTTTCTGTTCCCTTCAGACAGAGAGAGGAGTGTGCCTGCTGTGTTTGGGTCCAGTGTGAGCTGACAGGAATCTGGGAGAAGAGCAGAGACCAATGAGGGGAGTCAGAACAATAAGTTAAGTCAGATACTGTATCTCCCCTGTCTTTGATTAGAGCACAGCAGAGATCAAATCAGAGAAATATGAGGAGTCAGATAGAGACCCAGTCTTTGATTAGATCTACTATTGCTATATATTTCTAGAGGGATTGTTAGGAGTGTCAGTAAAAAGAGACTGTTAGTTACTTCACAATAAAGAGACTCACATTGTAACAACTGTTCTCTGGTCTTGGGCTCTGGAGGCAGTACAACATCCACTATATTCACTACAGACACACAAACACATTGACAGAGAGAGGGAATGTTATCATCAGACCATATTCCACATGTATATGACTAGTAGGGAACTTTCAATGGTCTAAAGTTGATGTTCTTATTGTTTTCAACACACCTGTAGTGGAGATCTTGGTCCATTCTCCTTTAAGGAAGTCTTCTAGTTTCTCTCTCAGTTCAGACACAGTCTGACTCACATCTCCAAAGGACTGAAGAGGACGGACAACGATGCTGGGTAAGTCTGAAGATACACTGATACTGGAGAGAGACTGATACCTCTGGAGAGAGAGAGAGAGAGAGACTGATACCTCTGGAGAGAGAGAGAGAGAGAGAGAGAGAGAGACACTGATAACTCTGGAGAGAGAGAGAGAGAGAGAGAGAGACTGATACCTCTGGAGAGAGAGAGAGAGACTGATACCTCTGGAGAGAGAGAGAGAGAGAGAGGGACGGACAGAGAGAGAGAGAGGGACGGACAGAGAGACATTTCCCATGAAGTTAATTTCATATCACATGTAACAAGACAGTTTAGTTACCTGGAGGAAATGGATGTGATCCTCTGTGTGTGAGAGCTGCTCCAGCTCAGTGCTTCTCTTCCTCAGCTCAGCGATCTCCTGCTTCAGTTGCTCCAGGAGTCCTTCAGCTTGACTCACTTGAGCCTTCTCTTGGGCTCTGATCAGCTCCTTCACCTCAGAGCTCCTTCTCTCAATGGAGCGGATCAGCTCAGTAAAGATCTGATCACTGTCCTCCACTGCTGACTGTGCAGAGCGCTGGAGAGAGAGAGACAGAGAGAGACAGAGAGAGAGAGGCAGAACAGAGCAGAATTAGGCCGATACCCACTAATTATCAAAATCCAGAAAAGAGCTGTTAAATTCTATAACCACCTAAAAGGAAGCGATTCCCAAACCTTCCACAACAAATCCGTCACCTACAGAGAGATGAACCTGGAGAAGAGTCCCCTAAGCAAGCTGGTCCTGGGGCTCTGTTCACAAACACACCCTACAGAGCCCCAGGACAGCAGCACAATTAGACCCAACCAAATCATGAGAAAACAAAAAGATAATTACTTGACACATTGGAAAGAATTAACAAAAAAACAGAGCAAACTAGAATGCTATTTGGCCCTACACAGAGAGTACACAGCGGCAGAATACCTGACCACTGCGACTGACCCAAAATTAAGGGAAGCTTTGACTATGTACAGACTCAGCGAGCATAGCCTTGCTATTGAGAAAGGCCGCCGTAGGCAGACATGGCTCTCAAGAGAAGACAGGCTATGTGCTCACTGCCCACAAAATGAGGTGGAAACTGAGCTGCACTTCCTAACCTCCTGCCCAATGTATGACCATATTAGAGAGACATATTTCCCTCAGATTACACAGATCCACAAAGAATTCGAAAACAAATCCAATTTTGAAAAACTCCCATATCTACTGGGTGAAATTCCACAGTGTGCCATCAGAGCAGCAAGATTTGTGACCTGTTGCCACGAGAAAAGGGCAACCAGTGAAGAACACGCACCATTGTAAATACAACACATATCTATGCTTATTTATTTTATCTTGTGTCCTTAACCATTTGTACATTGTAAAAACACTGTATATAATATGACATTTGTGATGTCTTTATTGTTTTGAAACTTCTGTATGTGTGATGTCTACTGTTAATTTTTATTGTTTATTTCACTTTATATATTATCTACCTTACTTGCCTTGGCAATGTTAACACATGTTACCCATGCCATTAAAACCCCTTGAATTGAATTGAGACAGAGAGACGAGGGCAACCAGTGAGGAACAAACACCATTGTAAATACAACCCATATCTATGCTTATTTATTTTATCTTGTGTCCTTACCATTTGTACCTTGTAAAAACACTGTATATATATATATATAATATGACATTTGTAATGTCTTTATTGTTTTGAAACTTCTGTATGTGTGATGTCTACTGTTAATTTTTATTGTTTACCTTACTTGCTTTGGCAATGTTAACACATGTTTCCCATGCCAATAAAGCCCTTTGAATTGAATTGAGACAGAGAGAGACAGAGAGAGACAGTAGCCTCTCTGCACCTCATTGAGTCAGACCAGGCCTTGTCCAGAACACCTCTGGACAGACAGGTACAGAACACCTCTTGGTCCTGCTCTACTCTCCCCCCTCCTGGACAGACAGGTACAGGACACCTCTTGGTCCTGCTCTACTCTCCCCCCTCCTGGACAGACAGGTACAGAACACCTCTTGGTCCTGCTCTACTCTCCCCCCTCCTGGACAGACAGGTACAGGACACCTCTTGGTCCTGCTCTACTCTCCCCCCTCCTGGACAGACAGGTACAGGACACCTCTTGGTCCTGCTCTACTCTCCCCCCTCCTGGACAGACAGGTACAGAACACCTCTTGGTCCTGCTCTACTCTCCTCTCTCCTGGACAGACAGGTACAGAACACCTCTTGGTATATCATATATATCTCATATCATCATTCAGAACTTTAAGCATATCTTTGGGAGGACGTCCAGCCTGTTTGACAAAGAAACAAAGATTTTTTGAATTTTTTTGCTGACAAAATAATCAAATGTAATGTTTTTTACCAAAAACTCTACATGGAAAGCAGAAAGCTGTGATCAATTAAATACAACGTTAATATCTAGTTATCTGTGTCATTTATAGCCTGGCACAGATAGTAAAACTACATTAAATACAACGTTAACTAGATATTATCTGTGTCATTTATAGCCTGGCACAGATAGTAAAACTACTGTAGCGACCCGCACAGACAGCTGTGTGTTATGTGTTCGGCTAGTAGCTGGTTGTGTTGTACTTACCAGTTCCCAGTGTTCGCGGGGTCCGACATGCCAATCAACCTGCTATCTGCCAATCACAGGAATGCCTGGGATGTTCTGATGCCGGGCATCCTGGTGGTTGGCGGAGTGGCGTGGAGGGGGCGGGGCATTGGAAGTTAAGCTTCAGCCTTTGTTCTCTCTCTGACGTCTGGGCTTCACAAGAGAAGGTCCCGATTGGCTTGTGGGGTATCTTTCATTTATTTGGCGTGAGCTCAGGCCAAACAGTAGCCTGTGTAAAGTTGCTAATAAACCGTCAATTCGTAACTCAATCCTCTGTCTGGACAATTGTTCCTTTATGATCGAGTCAGGTCATTACACTACATTAAATACAACGTTAACTAGATATCATCGCCACATAACGTATGTCGAATTTAAAAGACACCGTTACCGTTAGTAACGTCTGTTACACTGTAACTTACAGGCAGCCGCACATAAAAACCTATTGGTTAACAAAGCTTTGATTATGACCAAAGTCTATAGTAGTGAAAACTCTCTCTCTCTCTATTCTAACTTACCACACATTCACATCACTGCCTCGACATGAATGTGTCCTGTCAGAGCCGTTTCCTGTCCGTTAACTGTTAACAGTCTCGAGCCACAGCTTAACCAATGAGCTACAAGGAGGACTGACAGTCACGAGCCGTGCAGCAGCCTCTGCAGCAGCAGCCTCCCCCGGGTCCTAGTGCCCGCCCGGTAAGACGGTTAAGATGCGATGGAACGGTTGACGGAGAGAAAATAAATCAGAGAAAATATATTGACTGATATATTGAATTGTTTAGGGAAGCTTTAGCTTTGGCTTTAATACATTCTGAAAATACTTGAAAATAAAAATAATAGTAGCCCTCCTCAGGAACAACAAAACCCTCACAGACCAACTTCTTCTTCTATGATATAATGGAGGTCCTCAAATCTTATTTTGGGGATATGGAGGCGTCTCGTGTGGCCAATAGCCTGGGGAAATGCATAGCGCCAAATTCAAATAATACGCGATAAAACTCAAACTTTCATTAAATCACACATGCAGGGTACTCAATTAAAGCTACACTCGTTATGAATCCAGCCAACATGTCAGATTTTAAAAATGCTTTTCGGCGAAAGCATGAGAAGCTATTATCTGATAGCATGCACCCCCTGAACCACCTGAACGAGATGTAAACAAATGAATTAGCGTCGCCGGCGCTACACAAAACGCTGAAATAAAATATAAAACATGCATTACCTTTGACGAGCTTCTTTGTTGGCACTCCAATATGTCCCATAAACATCACAATTGGTCCTTTTTTTCGATTAATTCCGTCCATGTTTACCCAAAATGTCCATTTATAAAGCCCGTTTTGATCCAGAAAAAAAACAGCTTTCCAAAACGCAACGTCATGACAAAACATTTCAAAAGTTGCTTAAAACTATGCCAAAATATTTCAAACTACTTTTGTAATCCAACTTTAGGTATTTTTAAACGTTAATAATCGATCAAATTGTTGACGGGGCGATCTGTATTCAATAACAGCAAGTCAACAATACATGCACGGTTTTCTCTCTTCCATAACATAATCCACAGTGTCACCTCTGCCTCTTCTTCGTTTCACCAATGATTTACTTCAACCCAAAGACTGGTGACATCCTGTGGAAGTTGTAGGAACTGTAAACTGGGCGCTATCTAATTTCCCTTCACAAAGACAATTCAGGGAACTGCCAGAGGGATTTTTGTTTTTCTGAACAGTGTAATGTTTACTGTCCATTTCTGATTGTTTATTTCACTTTTGTTTATTGTCTATTTCACTTGCTTTGGCAATGTAAACATATATTTCCATGCCAATAAAGCCCTATGAATTTAATTCAATTGAGAGAGAGACAGTTCCATTTTAATGTATAGGGGACATGAGTCAGTCATGGTTACTCATGGTTATGTGATGATGCAGCCCAGTCGGTTACATGAACCAGTCTATTCTCTGAAAGGGGTCCAGACAGCCTGTTCCCAACAGTGGGGTCAGTGGGATTGGATAGGGGCCCCTCTCCCTCTCTCTCTGACTGGAGGAGATAAGTGAAATGGTGTGTCTCCTCTGGTCAACAATACTCACCTTGAAAGACTCCACAGCCTGTTGGAGCTCCTTCAGCTCCTTCTCTCTCTCCTGGAATCTCTGCTGGACCTTCTGCTGACTCATCCCCAGCTGCCTCTGTGGAGAATCACTCTTCAATGAGCTATCAAGCTTTATTAGTCCAGTAGATCAATAGTATAGTAATGTGACATAGGACCCATAGAGAGGAAGGTCTACAATCCTGAGGAAGTCCCTTTACAATATTATATTATGTTGCTATGTGAATGATTATAGTTTTTATGGCAGGATTTCATGTATCAAGGTGTTGAGGCTGAACTTTGGACTCAAAAAACGCTATTCAGAATGATAATAGTGTTTGACTTTAGAAAATGGTGATACATTTGGAGAATCTGGGTTAACATATCTATATACTCAGGGTTTGTGTTCATAGTTGTTCTGCTGTGGATCCATTTCATATGAATGATCTCATATTCAAACAGATTTAGTTCCTACTGTATCTTTAATTCTTAGTTTATCAGACAGCCACCAACAAGTTGTTCTGGTCTTACCTGTTTCTCAGTCCTCTCTGCTGCAGCTGACACTGTATCATGGCCTTTATGTTCATCCATTGTACACAGATAACAGATACACTGCTGATCGGTACGACAGTAAACCTCCAGCAGTTTGTCATGATGAGAGCAGATCTTCTCCTGTAGTTGTGCGGTGGCTTTGACCAGCTTGTGCTTCTTCAAAGCAGGAAATTCATAGTGAGGTTGGAGGTGAGTCTCACAGTAAGAGGCCAGACACACCAGACAGGACATGAGGGCTTTCTGCTTTCTGGTCCCTGTGCAGAAATCACACGCCACATCTCCAGGTCCAGCATAGCACAGAGCAGGAGGGGGAGCAGCCTGGAGTCCTGTCTTCCTCAGTTTCTCCACCAGCTCAGCCAACATGTTATTTTTCCTCAGATTAGGCCTTGGAGTGAAGGTCTCTCTGCACTGAGGACAGCTATAGACCCCTTTCAGAACATCCTGATCCCAGCAGCCCTCAATACAGCTCCTACAGTAACTGTGTCCACAGGGAATAGCGACCGGCTCCTTCAGTAGATCCAGACAGACAGAACAACAGAACTGGTCCTGGTCCAGCAGAACTCCCTGTTGAGCCATTTGGACGGTTGTTCACTCTCACACAGACAGACGACAGAGACTCAGATCAGTTTCGTTTCCTCAGAAGAGAGTTTGTGGGAAGGGGAGGGACTTCCTGGTTCTGCCAGTGGGGTGGGGTTAGAAAGGGGGAGGGGTTAGAGGAATGGAGGAAAGAGAGAGGAACTGCATGCAACAGCAAGAGGGAGACAAATAGTTTTGTTCCAAGGTTAGAGCCCTTAACATGGAACAAATGACATAATGAATCTTAAAATGTGAGTTGTTAGAGTATATGAAGGGTAACAGTTTCTATGAAGTACGTATGTATCATTATTTTAATGACCTTTATAATGCCTTATAATACACCTATGTGTTGTAATTAATCAATAAGGACTGAGGAGGTGTGGTATATAGTTAATATACAGCACCACAGATAAGGACTGAGGAGGTGTGGTATATAGTTAATATACAGCACCACAGATAAGGACTGAGGAGGTGTGGTATATAGTTAATATACAGCACCACAGATAAGGACTGAGGAGGTGTGGTATATAGTTAATATACAGTACCACAGATAAGGACTGAGGAGGTGTGGTATATAGTTAATATACAGTACCACAGATAAGGACTGAGGAGGTGTGGTATATAGTTAATATACAGTACCACAGATAAGGACTGAGGAGGTGTGGTATATAATTAATATACAGTACCACAGATAAGGACTGAGGAGGTGTGGTATATAGTTAATATACAGTACCACGGATAAGGACTGTTCTTATAAAAGACACAACGCAGATAGAGAATTATCTAACACTTTCAAAAATACAATCAAACTTTAAAAATAGCCATAAGGAAGACTAGATACAGTGGGGCAAAAAAGTATTTCGTCAGCCACCAATTGTGCAAGTTCTCCCACTTAAAAAGATGAGAGAGGCCTGTAATTTTCATCATATGTACACTTCAACTATGACAGACAAAATGAGAAAAAAATCCAGAAAATCACATTTAATCACATTTAATGAAGTTATTTGCAAATTATGGTGTAAAATAAGTATTTGGTCAATAACAAAAGTTTGAAGTGTACGTATGATGAAAATTACAGGCCTCAGTATAGTGATAGTTGTAGTGGGGTGGTAGATGTCTAGTCTCCCTTATGGCTCTAATCTGATAGTAGTAGTGGGGTGGTAGATGTCTCTTCTCCCTGTTGGCTCTAATCTGATAGTGGTAGTGGGGTGGTAGATGTCTAGTCTCCCTTATGGCTCTAATCTGATAGTGGTAGTGGGGTGGTAGATGTCTAGTCTCCCTTATGGCTCTAATCTGATAGTGGTAGTGGGGTGGTAGATGTCTAGTCTCCCTTATGGCTCTAATCTGATAGTGGTAGTGGGTGGTAGATGTCTAGTCTCCCTTATGGCTCTAATCTGATAGTGGTAGTGGGGTGGTAGATGTCTAGTCTCCCTTATGGCTCTAATCTGATAGTGGTAGTGGGGTGGTAGATGTCTAGTCTCCATTATGGCTCTAATCTTATAGTGGTAGTGGGGTGGTAGATGTCTAGTCTCCATTATGGCTCTAATCTGATAGTTGTAGTGGGGTGGTAGATGTCTAGTCTCCCTTATGGCTCTAATCTGATAGTGGTAGTGGGGTGGTAGATGTCTAGTCTCCATTATGGCTCTAATCTGATAGTGGGGTGGTAGATGCCTAGTCTCCCTTCCGGCTCTAATCTGATAGTGGTAGTGGGGTGGTAGATGTCTAGTCTCCCTTATGGCTCTAATCTGATAGTGGTAGTGGGGTGGTAGATGTCTAGTCTCCCTTATGGCTCTAATCTGATAGTGGTAGTGGGGTGGTAGATGTCTAGTCTCCATTATGGCTCTAATCTGATAGTGGGGTGGTAGATGCCTAGTCTCCCTTCCGGCTCTAATCTGATAGTGGTAGTGGGGTGGTAGATGTCTAGTCTCCTTTATAGCTCTAATCTAATAGTGGTAGTGGGGTGGTAGATGCCGAGTCTCCCTTATGGCTCTAATCTGATAGTTGTAGTGGGGTGGTAGATGTCTAGTCTCCCTGTTGGCTCTAATCTGATAGTGGTAGATGTCTAGACTCCCTTCTGGCTCTAATCTGATAGTGGTAGTGGGGTGGTAGATGTCTAGACTCCCTTCTGGCTCTAATCTGATAGTGGTAGTGGGGTGGTAGATGTCTAGTCTCCCTTATGGCTCTAATCTGATAGTGGTAGTGGGGTGGTAGATGTCTAGTCTCCCTTCTGGCTCTAATCTGATAGTTGTAGTGGGGTGGTAGATGTCTAGTCTCCTTTATAGCTCTAATCTAATAGTGGTAGTGGGGTGGTAGATGCCGAGTCTCCCTTATGGCTCTAATCTGATAGTTGTAGTGGGGTGGTAGATGTCTAGTCTCCCTGTTGGCTCTAATCTGATAGTGGTAGATGTCTAGACTCCCTTCTGGCTCTAATCTGATAGTGGTAGTGGGGTGGTAGATGTCTAGTCTCCCTTCTGGCTCTAATCTGATAGTGGTAGTGGGGTGGTAGATGTCTAGTCTCCCTGTAGGGCTCTAATCTGATAGTGGTAGTGGGGTGGTAGATGTCTAGACTCCCTTCTGGCTCTAATCTGATAGTGGTAGTGGGGTGGTAGATGTCTAGTCTCCCTTCTGGCTCTAATCTGATAGTGGTAGTGGGGTGGTAGATGTCTAGTCTCCCTTATGGCTCTAATCTGATAGTGGTAGTGGGGTGGTAGATGTCTAGTCTCCCTGTTGGCTCTAATCTGATAGTGGTAGTGGGGTGGTAGATGTCTAGACTCCCTTATGGCTCTAATCTGATAGTGGTAGTGGGGTGGTAGATGTCTAGTCTCCATTATGGCTCTAATCTGATAGTGGGGTGGTAGATGCCTAGTCTCCCTTATGGCTCTAATCTGATAGTGGTAGTGGGGTGGTAGATGTCTAGTCTCCCTTCTGGCTCTAATCTGATAGTGGTAGTGGGGTGGTAGATGTCTAGTCTCCCTGTTGGCTCTAATCTGATAGTGGTAGTGGGGTGGTAGATGTCTAGTCTCCCTGTTGGCTCTAATCTGATAGTGGTAGTGGGTGGTAGATGCCTAGTCTCCCTGTTGGCTCTAATCTGATAGTGGTAGATGCCTAGTCTCCCTGTTGGCTCTAATCTGATAGTGGTAGTGGGTGGTAGATGTCTAGTCTCCCTTCTGGCTCTAATCTGATAGTGGTAGTGGGGTGGTAGATGTCTAGTCTCCCTTCTGGCTCTAATCTGATAGTGGTAGTGGGGTGGTAGATGTCTAGTCTCCCTGTTGGCTCTAATCTGATAGTGGTAGTGGGTGGTAGATGTCTAGACTCCATTATGGCTCTAATCTGATAGTTGTAGTGGGGTGGTAGATGCCTAGTCTCCCTGTTGGCTCTAATCTGATAGTGGTAGTGGGTGGTAGATGTCTAGTCTCCCTTCTGGCTCTAATCTGATAGTGCTAGTGGGGTGGTAGATGTCTAGTCTCCCTTATGGCTCTAATCTGATAGTGGTAGTGGGTGGTAGATGTCTAGTCTCCCTTATGGCTCTAATCTGATAGTGGTAGTGGGGTGGTAGATGTCTAGTCTCCTTCTGGCTCTAATCTGATAGTGGTAGTGGGGTGGTAGATGTCTAGTCTCCTTCTGGCTCTAATCTGATAGTGGTAGTGGGGTGGTAGATGTCTAGTCTCCCTTCTGGCTCTAATCTGATAGTGGTAGTGGGGTGGTAGATGTCTAGTCTCCCTTATGGCTCTAATCTGATAGTGGTAGTGGGGTGGTAGATGTCTAGTCTCCCTTATGGCTCTAATCTGATAGTGGTAGTGGGGTGGTAGATGTCTAGTCTCCCTTATGGCTCTAATCTGATAGTGGTAGTGGGTGGTAGATGTCTAGTCTCCCTTATGGCTCTAATCTGATAGTGGTAGTGGGGTGGTAGATGTCTAGTCTCCCTTATGGCTCTAATCTGATAGTGGTAGTGGGGTGGTAGATGTCTAGTCTCCCTGTTGGCTCTAATCTGATAGTGGTAGTGGGGTGGTAGATGTCTTGTCTCCCTGATGGCTCTAATCTGATAGTGGTAGTGGGGTGGTAGATGTCTAGTCTCCCTTATGGCTCTAATCTGATAGTGGTAGTGGGGTGGTAGATGTCTAGACTCCATTATGGCTCTAATCTGATAGTGGTAGTGGGGTGGTAGATGTCTAGTCTCCATTATGGCTCTAATCTGATAGTGGTAGTGGGGTGGTAGATGTCTAGTCTCCCTTATGGCTCTAATCTGATAGTGGTAGTGGGGTGGTAGATGTCTAGACTCCATTATGGCTCTAATCTGATAGTGGTAGTGGGGTGGTAGATGTCTAGTCTCCATTATGGCTCTAATCTGATAGTGGTAGTGGGGTGGTAGATGTCTAGTCTCCCTTATGGCTCTAATCTGATAGTGGTAGTGGGGTGGTAGATGTCTAGACTCCATTATGTGTCAGGATTTGGCCAGGGTTGTTCCGGGTTTTGGTCACTAGATGCCCCCATTGTGCTTTTTGACCTTATGTTTTTTCCCTTGTTCCCCATTATTATTTGCACCTGTGCCTCGTTTTCCCCTGATTGTATTTAAACCCTTAGTTTCCCTCAGTTCTGTGCTCTGTGTTTGAATGTTAGCACCCAGCCCTAGTGTTCTGTGTATTCTTGTCGATTCCGGTGGATGCTCTTGTGGAATTCTGTTTTTGTTTTTGAGTATCTCTTGAGGCTTTTTTGTGCTATTCCTACCACCTTTTGGATTTGCCATTTTTGTATTGAAGGACTTCTCCTTTTTACTTTATTAAATACACAGTCTTAAGTACTGCTGTGTCTGCCTCATCTTCTGGGTTCTGCTGACTATTCGTGGCTCAGTTGGTTAAGTGACTGTTTCTCACTCCGGAGACCCAGGTTCGTAACCGGGTCCTGACATTATGGCTCTAATCTGATAGTGGTAGTGGGGTGGTAGATGTCTAGTCTCCCTTATGGCTCTAATCTGATAGTTGTAGTGGGGTGGTAGATGTCTAGTCTCCCTTATGGCTCTAATCTGATAGTTGTAGTGGGGTGGTAGATACCTAGTCTCCCTTATGGCTCTAATCTGATATGGCTCTTATCTGATACGTCTCTAATCTGATAGTGGTAGTGGGGTGGTAGATGTCTAGTCTCTCTTATGGCTCTAATCTGATAGTGGTAGTGGGGTGGTAGATGTCTAGTCTCCCTTATGGCTCTAATCTGATAGTTGTAGTGGGGTGGTAGATGTCTAGTCTCCCTTATGGCTCTAATCTGATATGGCTCTTATCTGTTACGTCTCTAATCTGATAGTGGTAGATGTCTCTTATTCTTTGGTGTACAAACACTTTTTCATGTCTATATGGTAAATACACTTGATTGTAAAAGTGTTGTATATTTTGGTTTGGTCCATCGCGGGTTTCTGTATTTCTGTTCACCCTTATTGTTCTCTCTTGCCTGACCTTTGTTGGATTCTGTATTTTACATTATAGCCATTAGCATATATATGATTAAATATTATCTGATGTTGGTTGAACAGTCAGGATCTATACATCGACGGAGGGAGGAAGAAGCGCCAAGAGGCGCGGACCCGCCTGAGCGCCTGCGATAGGCTGGGCAAGTTTAAACCACGCCCAGTCTCTACTGTGATAGGCCAACAGACGGGCTTGAACTCCGTCTATCATAATGTGTATCAGAACAATGTTTACGTACATCCTGTCAGTTCTCTGTTCTGCCCTGCGTGGTATTACAGTGAGCCCGTATATACGAACGTTGCATTTGCCATTTATGACTTAGCTAATAAAAAATACATAGTATAAAATCGGTGACTCATTGTTATATTTATCCTGATACCAGATTCGAATTTACGCAACTCTAACATTACCATGAAGAAGATGCCAGACACAGAGACCATGAGTCTGCTGAGTTTGTCAGTGAAGGGCTGGAAGGGCTCCGGCTTGCCAGAGATGGGGTTTACTCTCTCTACTCGGGAGTACTTGGCTTCGAACTGGGGCCGCAGATTCTCCTGGGACAAACACATACACTCCAGTATATCATACCAATAACTCTGATATTTCTGACTGGTCCAATCATAGATACCCCTGATCCAGTCAATACTAGGACCGTATCCTAACTACAGTACGTGCTCATGACATATCAAATGGATCAACCAGACATTGCTGACTGAGTAATGTCTGAATACTAGTGTTCATACAGTACCAGTCAACAGATTGTACACACCCTAGTCATTCCAGGAGTTTACTTTATAAGGACTATTTTCTACATTGTAGAATAACAGTGAAGACATCAAAAATAACACATATGGAACCATGTACTAACCCAAAAAGTGTTAATACATTTTTTTTATTATTATAAAATAAAAAATATCAAAATATGAAATTAAAAAGCCTCAAATTAAAAAAACATGGAAATAATATATATATATATATATAAAATATATGTAGCAACCATTCAATGCCTCCTCAAAACTAATGAAATATCTACTTACAATCTACTTACAAGCCCTTAACCAACAATTCAGTTTTAAGAAAATAGAGTTAAGAAAATATTTACTAAATTAAGTAATGTAAAAAAATAAAAACAAGGTAACATGATAAAATATGGTAGGAGTCAATGTGCAGGGGTTTAGGTTCGTTAGGTTAGTTTAACATGATAAAATAACAGATATGGTAGGAGTCAATGTGCAGGGGTTTAGGTTTGTTAGATTTGTTTGTACATGTAGGTGGGGGGGGGGGGGAAGTGACTTTGCAAAGATAATAAACAGTTTGTAGCAGCAGTGTACAAAACACTGCAAACAGCAAACTTAATGATGGTGTTGGAGTCGTGCCACGCAGTTGTGGGTGAACAGGGAGTACAGGAGGGGACTGAGCACGCACCCCTTAGGCTTCAGATTCTTTCAAACAATTAATTATAAGATTTACAACAATGGAGTAGTTAACCGATCCGAATCCTTTTCTAGAAACTACTTCCTCTCCTCTATATGACAGTTAGTGTGTAGAAACTGAGTATAGAAAAGCTTGTCTGTTCAGATTGCACACTCTTCTCTGTTACTTCCTGCCCGTTTCTATAGAGATGACTTCCTTCAGATAGAACTGAAACGGGATGTGTCACACCCTGCGGTCGTAACCCAAACGGCTCTGAGCTGTACGGCCTTGTGACTAAGTCACACAAAGACAAGCCTGAATCAGCGAAGTAATACGAGCACATAACAAGAGACAATTCTCTAAGGTTAACTCAACATAGCATGTCTAATCTACATATCATTTTGTCCACCATTGCTGCCCATCAGGAAGTCCATGATCCAGTTGCAGAGGGAGGTGTTTAGTCCCAGGCTCCTTAGCTTAGCTTAGCATTCTCATGTAACTGATCCTGTTGTCCAGGTGGGAAAGGGCAGTGTAGAGTGCCATTGGGATTGCGTCATCTGTGGATCTGTTGGGGCGGTATGTGAATTGGAGTGGGTCTAGGGTTTCCAGGATGATGCTGTTGATGTCTGATTTGATTTCAATAGGGGCACCTACAGTGGGGAGAACAATTATTTGATACACTGCAGATTTTGCAGGTTTTCCTACTTACAAAGCATGTAGAGGTCTGTAATTTTTATCATAGGTACACTTCAACTGTGAGAGACGGAATCTAAAACAAAAATCAAGAAAATCACATTGTATGATTTTAAGTAATTAATTTGCATTCTCCAATCACAGCCATTAAACTCTAAGTGTTTTAACCTTTTTTAATTAGACAAGTCAGTTAAGAACAAATTCTTATTTACAATGACGGCCTACCCCGGACAATGCTGGGACAATTGTGCTCCACCCTATGGGACTCCCAATCACGGCCGGTTGTGATACAGCCTGGATTCAAACCAGGGACTGTAGTGACACCTCTTGCACTGAGATGCAGTGCCTTAGGCCCCTGTGATACAGCCTGGATTCAAACCAGGGACTGTAGTGACACCTATTGTACTGAGATGCAGTGCCTTAGGCCCCTGTGATACAGCCTGGATTCAAACCAGGGACTGTAGTGACACCTCTTGTACTGAGATGCAGTGCCTTAGACCCCTGTGATACAGCCTGGATTCAAACCAGGGACTGTAGTGACACCTATTGTACTGAGATGCAGTGCCTTAGGCCCCTGCGCCACTCAGGAGCAGCGATCTAAGACTGAGCCGTTGAGGCGTTGGAAAACCTCCCTGGTCTTTGTGGTTGAATCTGTGTTTGAATTCCACGGAGGGACCTTACAGATACACTATATATACAGCAGTATGTGGACACCCCTTACAGATACACTATATATACAGCAGTATGTGGACACCCCTTACAGATACACTATATATATAGCAGTATGTGGACACCCCTTACAGATACACTATATATACAGCAGTATGTGGACACCCCTTACAGATACACTATATATACAGCAGTATGTGGACACCTCTTACAGATACACTATATATACAGCAGTATGTGGACACCCCTTACAGATACACTATATATACAGCAGTATGTGGACACCCCTTACAGATACACTATATATACAGCAGTATGTGGACACCCCTTACAGATACACTATATATACAGCAGTATGTGGACACCCCTTACAGATACACTATATATACAGCAGTATGTGGACACCCCTTACAGATACACTATATATACAGCAGTATGTGGACACCCCTTACAGATACACTATATATACAGCAGTATGTGGACACCCCTTACAGATACACTATATATACAGCAGTATGTGGACACCCCTTACAGATACACTATATATACAGCAGTATGTGGACCCCCCTTACAGATACACTATATATATATATAGCAGTATGTGGACACCCCTTCAATTGAGTAGATTTGACTATTTCAGCTACACCCATTCCTGTCGTGTATAACACCGAGCACCTAGTCATGCAATCTCCAAACCCTGGCAGTACAACGGCCTTACTGAAGAGCACAGTGACTTTCAACGTGGTGCTGTCGTAGGATGCCACCTTTCCAACATGTCAGTTCGTAAAATGTCTGCCCAGCTAGAACTTGTAACGGGTGTCGTCAGAAGGATGAGACCGAGGCGCAGCGTTCTTTGAGTTCCACATCATTTATTATCGAAGTGAAACTTCAGAAAAAAACAAAACAATAAAGAAACCAACGACCGAATAGCTTTCTTCAACTACCTGAACACAAACAAAGAACAAGATCCCACACAGAAGGAGGGAAAAGGGCTGCCTAAGTATGATGCCCAATCAGAGACAACGATAGACAGCTGTCCCTGATTGGGAACCATACCCGGCCAAAACATAGAAACACAAATCATGTGTAAATATTTGTATGAACAGAACAAGATTCAACAACTGAGACATAAACTGAACAAGTTCCAAAGACATGTGAGTAACAGAAATTGAATGATGTGTCCCTGAACAAAGGGGGGTCAAAATCAAAAGTAACGGTCAGTATCTGGTGTGGCCACCAGCTGCATTAAGTACTGCAGTGCATCTACTCCTCATGGACTGCACCAGATTTTCCAGTTCTTGCTGTGAGATGTTACCCCACTCTTCCACCAAGGCATCTGCAAACCCTCCGGTCCAACAGGTCCCAGATGTGCTCAATGTTATTGTCTTTTTATTTTTATTTCACCTTTATTTAACCAGGTAGGCTAGTTGAGAACAAGTTCTCATTTACAACTGCAACCTGACCAAGATAAATCATAGCAGTGTGAACAGACAACACAGAGTTACACATGGAGTAAACAATTAACAAGTCAATAACACAGTAGAAAAAAAGAGAGTCTATATACATTGTGTGCAAAAGGCATGAGGAGGTAGGCGAATAATTACAATTTAGCAGATTAACACTGGAGTGATAAATGATCAGATGGTCATGTACAGGTAGAGATACTTGTGTGCAAAAGAGCAGAAAAGTAAATAAACAAAAACAGTATGGGGATGAGGTAGGTAAATTGGGTGGGCTATTTACCGATGTACTATGTACAGCTGCAGCGATCGGTTAGCTGCTCAGATAGCAGATGTTTAAAGTTGGTGAGTGAGATAAAAGTTCCAGTCACAGGCAGCAGAGAACTGGAAGGAAAGGCAGCCAAATGAGGTGTTGGCTTTAGGGATGATCAGTGAGATACACCTGCTGGAGCGCGTGCTACGGATGGGTGTTGCCGAGAATGAAGCAAGGGCCAACCAACAAGAGCATACAGGTCGCAGTTGTGGGTGGTATAGGGTGCTTTAGTAACAAAACGGATGGCACTATGATAAACTGTATCAGTTTGCTGAGTAGAGTATTGGAAGCCATTTTGTAGATGACATCGCCGAAGTCGAGGATTGGTAGGATAGTCAGTTTGGCGGCGTGAGTGAAGGAGGCTTTGTTGCGAAACAGAAAGCCGATTCTAGATTTGATTTTGGATTGGAGATGTTTGATATGAGTCTGGAAGGAAAGTTTTCAGTCTAGCCAGACACCTAGGCATTTATAGATGTCCACATATTCTAGGTCGGAACCATCCAGGGTGGTGATGCAAGTCGGGTGTCGGGTGCAGGCAGCGAACGGTTGAACACTATCTAGAAGACAGAGACATATCATTACATACAGTATAGAACACCATCTAGTAGACATATCATTACATACAGTATAGAACACCATCTAGTAGACATATCATTACATACAGTATAGAACACCATCTAGTAGACATATCATTACATACAGTATAGAACACCATCTAGTAGACATATCATTACATACAGTATAGAACACCATCTAGAAGACATATCATTACATACAGTATAGAACACCATCTAGTAGACATATCATTACATACAGTATAGAACACCATCTAGTAGACATATCATTACATACAGTATAGAACACCATCTAGAAGACATATCATTACATACAGTATAGAACACCATCTAGTAGACATATCATTACATACAGTATAGAACACCATCTAGAAGACATATCATTACATACAGTATAGAAAACCATCTAGAAGACATATCATTACATACAGTATAGAACACCATCTAGAAGACATATCATTACATACAGTATAGAACACCATCTAGAAGACATATCATTACATACAGTATAGAACACCATCTAGAAGACATATCATTACATACAGTAGAGAACACCATCTAGTAGACATATCATTACATACAGTATAGAACACCATCTAGAAGACATATCATTACATACAGTATAGAACACCATCTAGTAGACATATCATTACATACAGTATAGAACACCATCTAGAAGACATATCATTACATACAGTATAGAACACCATCTAGAAGACATATCATTACATACAGTATAGAACACCATCTAGTAGACATATCATTACATACAGTATAGAACACCATCTAGTAGACATATCATTACATACAGTATAGAACACCATCTAGTAGACATATCATTACATACAGTATAGAACACCATCTAGAAGACATATCATTACATACAGACATATCATTACATATAGAACACCATCTAGTAGACATATCATTACATACAGTATAGAACACCATCTAGTAGACATATCATTACATACAGTATAGAACACCATCTAGAAGACATATCATTACATACAGTATAGAACACCATCTAGTAGACATATCATTACATACAGTATAGAACACCATCTAGTAGACATATCATTACATACAGTATAGAACACCATCTAGAAGACATATCATTACATACAGTATAGAACACCATCTAGTAGACATATCATTACATACAGTATAGAACACCATCTAGTAGACATATCATTACATACAGTATAGAACACCATCTAGAAGACATATCATTACATACAGTATAGAACACCATCTAGTAGACATATCATTACATACAGTATAGAACACCATCTAGAAGACATATCATTACATACAGTATAGAACACCATCTAGTAGACATATCATTACATACAGTATAGAACACCATCTAGTAGACATATCATTACATACAGTATATCATAGATGTATAGATCCTTTATATTTCCTGTACCTCTTTCCATGACAGTAGCCTTATTACTGGTTTGGGTTACTGCTGCTGGTACAGTGGAGGAATGAGGCATCACAGTACCTGTTACACCACTGTACCACCAGGACCAATTACACACCAATAAACACACTGTAATGTAAAGTGTCACATCATTCTCAATGATCAGTCTGTACATACAGTATTCATTTCACCTACAGTACATTGTATCCATTTCAAGTCCCCCCTCCCCCCATTGTGGCTAATTATCTACAACACATTGTACACTTTTACAACCACGTATGAGTTATTATGGACGCTTATAGTTAGTGTCACAGCACATCAGTTTAAGACTTTACAACATTCATTAAAAGCATTATAGATATGTACTTCATAGAAACTGTTACCCTTTATATATTCTAACCACTCTATTTAATTTATTCCATATTAAGGGTCCTAACCTAGGAACTAAAACATTGTCTCCTTCTCAACTTTGCCTCTCTCTCTCTCTCCCTCCCTCTAACCCCTCCCTCCTTCTAACCCCACCCCTCTGGCAGAACCAGGAAGTCCCTCCCCTTCCCACAAACGCTCTTCTGAGGAAACGAAACTGATCTGAGTCTCTGTCTCGTCTGTCTGTGTGAGAGTGAACAACCGTCCAAATGGCTCAACAGGGAGTTCTGCTGGACCAGGACCAGTTCTGTTGTTCTGTCTGTCTGGATCTACTGAAGGAGCCGGTGGTTATTCCCTGTGGACACAGTTACTGTAGGAGCTGTATTGAGGGCTGCTGGGATCAGGATGTTCTGAAAGGGGTCTATAGCTGTCCTCAGTGCAGAGAGACCTTCACTCCAAGGCCTAATCTGAGGAAAAATAACATGTTGGCTGAGCTGGTGGAGAAACTGAGGAAGACAGGACTCCAGGCTGCTCCCCCTCCTGCTCTGTGCTATGCTGGACCTGGAGATGTGGCGTGTGATTTCTGCACTGGGACCAGAAAGCAGAAAGCCCTCATGTCCTGTCTGGCGTGTCTGGCCTCTTACTGTGAGACTCACCTCCAATCTCACTATGAATCTCCTGCTTTCAAGAAGCACAAGCTGGTCAAAGCCACCGCACAACTACAGGAGAAGATCTGCTCTCATCATGACAAACTGCTGGAGGTTTACTGTCGTACCGATCAGCAGTGTATCTGTCTGCTGTGTACAATGGATGAACATAAAGGCCATGATACAGTGTCAGCTGCAGCAGAGAGGACTGAGAAACAGGTAAGACCAGAACAACTTGTTGGTGGCTGTCTGATAAACTAAGAATTAAAGATACAGTAGGAACTAAATCTGTTAGAATATGAGATCATTATATTATATACAATATGAAATGGATCCACAAATATGAACACAAACCTTGAGTATATAGATATGTTAACCCAGATTCTCCAAATGCATCACCATTTTCTAAAGTCAATCACTATTATCATTTTGAATGGCTTTTTATGAGTCCAAAGTTCAGTCTCAACTCTTTGATACATGTAGGCCTACCATAAAAACTATAATCATTCACATAGCAACATAATATCATATTGTAAAGGGACTTCCTCAGGATTGTAGACCTTCCTCTCTATGGGTCCTATGTCACATTACTATACTATTGATCTACTGGACTAATAAAGCTTGATAGCTCATTGAAGAGTGATTCTCCACAGAGGCAGCTGGGGATGAGTCAGCAGAAGGTCCAGCAGAGATTCCAGGAGAGAGAGAAGGAGCTGAAGGAGCTCCAACAGGCTGTGGAGTCTTTCAAGGTGAGTATTGTTGACCAGAGGAGACACACCATTTCACTTCTCTCCTCCAGTCAGAGAGAGAGAGAGAGGGGCCCCTATCCAATCCCACTGACCCCACTGTTGGGAACAGGCTGTCTGGACCCCTTTCAGAGAATAGACTGGTTCATGTAACCGACTGGGCTGCCTCATCACATAACCATGAGTAACCATGAGTAACCATGACGACTCATGTCCCCTATACATTAAAATGGAACTGTCTCTCTCTCAATTGAATTAAATTCATAGTGCTTTATTGGCATGGAAATATATGTTTACATTGCCAAAGCATGTGAAATAGACAATAAACAAAAGTGAAATAAACAATCAGAAATGAACAGTAAACATTACACTTGGAAGGGATTTGGGGGATGGGGAGGGTCTATTAGAAGTTAGTAGGACTCTTTTATTTTCTCAGAAGTACTGAGTTCGGTAGGAGGATTTAGAGGTGTAAACCGTGATTGAACACACTCCACCACAGTAGGTGGCGCCATGCACCTTTAACGTTGGTTTGAGGATCTCCATTATATCATAGAAGAAGTTGGTCTGTGAGGGTTTTAATGTTGGTTTGTGGACCACACCTCTTAAAGGATAGGGTGCAGCATTTCTACTTTTTGATAAAAAGCATGTGGGTTTTGTTGTTCAACTTCCTGCTACTCATGCCAGGACTATAGTATATGTATATGATTAGTATGTGTGGATAGAAAACACTCTGAAGTTTCTAAAACTGGTTCAATCATGTCTGTGACTATAACAGAACTTATGTAGCAGGCAAAAGCCCAAGGAAAAACTGTTCAGAAAAACAAAAATCCCTCTGGCAGTTCCCTGAATTGTCTTTGTCAAGGGAAATTAGATAGCGCCCAGTTTACAGTTCCTACAACTTCCACAGGATGTCACCAGTCTTTGGGTTGAAGTTAATCATTGGTGAAACGAAGAAGAGGCAGAGGTGACACTGTGGATTATGTTATGGAAGAGAGAAAACCGTGCATGTATTGTTGACTTGCTGTTATTGAATACAGATCGCCCCGTCAACAATTTGATCGATTATTAACGTTTAAAAATACCTAAAGTTGGATTACAAAAGTAGTTTGAAGTATTTTGGCATAGTTTTAAGCAACTTTTGAAATGTTTTGTCATGACGTTGCGTTTTGGAAAGCTGTTTTTTTTCTGGATCAAAACGGGCTTTATAAATGGACATTTTGGTTAAACATGGACGGAATTAATCGAAAAAAAGGACCAATTGTGATGTTTATGGGACATATTGGAGTGCCAACAAAGAAGCTCGTCAAAGGTAATGCATGGTTTATATATTATTTCAGCGTTTTGTGTAGCGCCGGCGACGCTCATTCATTTGTTTACATCTCCTTCAGGTGGTTCAGGGGGGTGCATGCTATCAGATAATAGCTTCTCATGCTTTCGCCGAAAAGCATTTTTAAAATCTGACATAATGGCTGGATTCATAACGAGTGTAGCTTTAATTGAGTACCCTGCATGTGTGATTTAATGAAGGTTTGAGTTGTATCGCGTATTATTTGAATTTGGCGCTATGCATTTCCCCAGGCTATTGGCCACACGAGACGCCTCCATATCCCTAAAATAAGATTTGAGGACCTCCATTATAGATAATAAACAATCACGAATGAACATTAAACATTAAACAACATTTATTTTCAAAAGAATAGAGACATTTCAAATGTTATAATTCAAGTGCAAACAGAGTGAGTCGTGCCCCAGACTGAGTCCTGGAGGTGAAATGGAAATGAATGAGGGAGGTAGAAGGTGTGGAGAAGAGTTCAGAACCAGAGAAGTTTATTTGAAGTGTATTTATTTATTTATTATTTATTGTATGTGTTGTGATATTGTTATAAGGATGTTGAAGAGAGGGAAAGATTGAAGTGTCATTGGGGTTGGACAGGGTTGGGAGAGTTTGGAAGGGATTTGGGGGATGGGGCAGGGTCTATTAGAAGTTAGTAGGACTCTTTTATTTTCTCAGAAGTACTGAGTTCGGTAGGAGGATTTAGAGGTGTAAACCGTGATTGAACACACTCCAGAACAGTAGGTGGCGCCATGCACCTTTAACGTTGGTTTGAGGACCTCCATTATATCATAGAAGAAGAAGTTGGTCTGTGAGGGTTTTGTTGTTCCTGAGGAGGGCAACTATTATTTTTATTTTCAAGTATTTTCAGAATGTATTAAAGCCAAAGCTAAAGCTTCCTTAAACAATTCAATATATCAGTCAATATATTTTCTCTGTGATTTATTTTCTCTCCGTCAACCGTTCCATCGCATCTTAACCGTCTTACCGGGCGGGCACTAGGACCCGGGGGAGGCTGCTGCTGCAGAGGCTGCTGCACCGCTCGTGACTGTCAGTCCTCCTTGTAGCTCATTGGTTAAGCTGTGGCTCGAGACTGTTAACAGTTAACGGACAGGAAACGGCTCTGACAGGACACATTCATGTCGAGGCAGTGATGTGAATGTGTGTTAAGTTAGAATAGAGAGAGAGAGTTTTCACTACTATAGACTTTGGTCATAATCAAAGCTTTGTTAACCAATAGGTTTTTATGTGAGGCTGCCTGTAAGTTACAGTGTAACAGACGTTACTAACGGTAACGGTGTCTTTTAAATTCAACATAAGTTATGTGGCGATGATATCTAGCTAACGTTGTATTTAATGTAGTGTAATGACCTGACTCGATCATAAAGGAACAATTGTCCAGACAGAGGATTGAGTTACGAATTGACGGTTTATTAGCAACTTTACACAGGCTACTGTTTGGCCTGAGCTCACGCCAAATAAATGAAAGATACCCCACAAGCCAATCGGGACCTTCTCTTGTGAAGCCCAGACGTCAGAGAGAGAACAAAGGCTGAAGCTTAACTTCCAATGCCCCGCCCCCTCCACGCCACTCCGCCAACCACCAGGATGCCCGGCATCAGAACATCCCAGGCATTCCTGTGATTGGCAGATAGCAGGTTGATTGGCATGTCGGACCCCGCGAACACTGGGAACTGGTAAGTACAACACAACCAGCTACTAGCCGAACACATAACACACAGCTGTCTGTGCGGGTCGCTACAGTAGTTTTACTATCTGTGCCAGGCTATAAATGACACAGATAATATCTAGTTAACGTTGTATTTAATGTAGTTTTACTATCTGTGCCAGGCTATAAATGACACAGATAATATCTAGTTAACGTTGTATTTAATGTAGTTTTACTATCTGTGCCAGGCTATAAATGACACAGATAATATCTAGTTAACGTTGTATTTAATGTAGTTTTACTATCTGTGCCAGGCTATAAATGACACAGATAATATCTAGCTAACGTTGTATTTAATTGATCACAGCTTTCTGCTGTCCATGTAGAGTTTTTGGTAAAAAAACATTACATTTGATTATTTTGTAAGCAAAAATTGGAAAAAAATCTTTGTTTATCTTTGTCAAACAGGCTGGACCTCCTCCCAAAGATATGCTTAAAGTTCTGAATGATGATATGAGATATATATGATATACCAAGAGGTGTTCTGTACCTGTCTGTCCAGGAGGGAGGAGAGTAGAGCAGGACCAAGAGGTGTCCTGTACCTGTCTGTCCAGGAGGGAGGAGAGTAGAGCAGGACCAAGAGGTGTCCTGTACCTGTCTGTCCAGGAGGGAGGAGAGTAGAGCAGGACCAAGAGGTGTTCTGTACCTGTCTGTCCAGGAGGGAGGAGAGTAGAGCAGGACCAAGAGGTGTTCTGTACCTGTCTGTCCAGGAGGGAGGAGAGTAGAGCAGGACCAAGAGGTGTTCTGTACCTGTCTGTCCAGGAGGGAGGAGAGTAGAGCAGGACCAAGAGGTGTTCTGTACCTGTCTGTCCAGGAGGGAGGAGAGTAGAGCAGGACCAAGAGGTGTTCTGTACCTGTCTGTCCAGGAGGGAGGAGAGTAGAGCAGGACCAAGAGGTGTTCTGTACCTGTCTGTCCAGGAGGGAGGAGAGTAGAGCAGGACCAAGAGGTGTTCTGTACCTGTCTGTCCAGGAGGGAGGAGAGTAGAGCAGGACCAAGAGGTGTTCTGTACCTGTCTGTCCAGGAGGGAGGAGAGTAGAGCAGGACCAAGAGGTGTTCTGTACCTGTCTGTCCAGGAGGGAGGAGAGTAGAGCAGGACCAAGAGGTGTCCTGTACCTGTCTGTCCAGGAGGGAGGAGAGTAGAGCAGGACCAAGAGGTGTCCTGTACCTGTCTGTCCAGGAGGGAGGAGAGTAGAGCAGGACCAAGAGGTGTCCTGTACCTGTCTGTCCAGGAGGGAGGAGAGTAGAGCAGGACCAAGAGGTGTTCTGTACCTGTCTGTCCAGGAGGGAGGAGAGTAGAGCAGGACCAAGATGTGTTCTGTACGTGTCTGTCCAGGAGGGAGGAGAGTAGAGCAGGACCAAGATGTGTTCTGTACCTGTCTATCCAGGAGGGGGGAGAGTAGAGCAGGACCAAGAGGTGTTCTGTACCTGTCTGTACAGGAGGGAGGAGAGTAGAGCAGGACCAAGAGGTGTCCTGTACCTGTCTGTCCAGGAGGGAGGAGAGTAGAGCAGGACCAAGAGGTGTTCTGTACCTGTCTGTCCAGGAGGGAGGAGAGTAGAGCAGGACCAAGAGGTGTTCTGTACCTGTCTGTCCAGGAGGGAGGAGAGTAGAGCAGGACCAAGAGGTGTTCTGTACCTGTCTGTCCAGGAGGGAGGAGAGTAGAGCAGGACCAAGAGGTGTTCTGTACCTGTCTGTCCAGGAGGGAGGAGAGTAGAGCAGGACCAAGAGGTGTTCTGTACCTGTCTGTCCAGGAGGGAGGAGAGTAGAGCAGGACCAAGATGTGTTCTGTACCTGTCTGTCCAGGAGGGAGGAGAGTAGAGCAGGACCAAGAGGTGTTCTGTACCTGTCTGTCCAGGAGGGAGGAGAGTAGAGCAGGACCAAGAGGTGTTCTGTACCTGTCTGTCCAGGAGGGAGGAGAGTAGAGCAGGACCAAGAGGTGTTCTGTACCTGTCTGTCCAGGAGGGAGGAGAGTAGAGCAGGACCAAGAGGTGTTCTGTACCTGTCTGTCCAGGAGGGAGGAGAGTAGAGCAGGACCAAGAGGTGTTCTGTACCTGTCTGTCCAGGAGGGAGGAGAGTAGAGCAGGACCAAGAGGTGTTCTGTAGCTGTCTGTCCAGGAGGGAGGAGAGTAGAGCAGGACCAAGAGGTGTTCTGTACCTGTCTGTCCAGGAGGGAGGAGAGTAGAGCAGGACCAAGAGGT
>NW_027003801.1:157500-160192 GCF_036934945.1 Oncorhynchus masou masou
GGAGAGATGGTGGATTTGGATACAATAACAAGTCCTGGAGTTTAGAGTACGATAGTGTTGGTTATTGTTTCAGACACAATAATGTTGAGACTAAAGTATCAGGCCCTCAGTCCTCCAGAGTAGGAGTGTACCTGGATCACAAGGCAGGTACTCTGTCCTTCTACAGTGTCTCTGACACAATGACCCTCCTCCACAGAGTCCAGACCACATTCACTCAGCCCCTCTATCCTGGGTTTAGGCTCTATGATTATAATGGTTCTGCTGAGCTGGTTAAACTGTAAACTGATTTGTTATTAATTAAAATTCAATCCAATGTTTTAATCTTGTACATTTCCATGAATCATGATGTCTGGTGTTGATGTATATTGGTTGTCATTCAGAACCATTGATATGTTTTCTCAGTTGGTTCTCTGTCTCTATGTAATTCTCCTCAGTATCATTGATCAGCTTGTTGGCTCGGTCCTAATTGATGTGTTCTCTGTCACCTGGAGCTGCATGGAAAATGGTCCAGGAACTAAAGGACAATTCAGGACTAGTCAGCCCACTACAAGCTGGTATCACTTCCTTTCTACTAAACTATATGGTCTGGTTTCCCAGACACAGATGAATCCTAGTCCTGGACTAAACAGTATGTTCAATGTAGATGTCCAGGAAACCGGCCCTAAATGTGTCATCTTTCATCCTCCCATACTGCTCAGTCCAGCAACATTAAACCTGTCCAGCAGGTGGTGCTGTTGACCAAACAATAAAACCAGCAGATATCTTGACTTGCCACTCAGTATATCAGTAATGTTCAGAATAGTACTTTAATATCATTGGAGATTGATGGTCTTTTTAATCCACTATCCAGAGTCAGGAACAGATGAAGTTAGGTCTGCTACTGTTCAGTGATTAAATATGATTTATGGTGATGGGAAATAATAAAAAACACTCAACTTCATCTAGTAATAGTTTTCCTTTGTTATTTATTCCAAGGTGTGTCTTTAACTTGTAAATGTATTGTGTGGAGGTGAGCTAGTGGTGTGGCTGATAGAATAGAATGAAGAGGGAGGAGGGGAGGAAGAGGGGAGGAGTGAAGGGCTGTTCAAGAAACCAGATGAGGAAGAGGAAGATGTTCAGGGGAATTACTGTCTCTGTTCCAAATGGTTCCCTATTCCCTACGTAGTGCACTACGGTGCTTCTGACCAGGTCTAAAGTAGTGTTCTACGTAGGGAATAGGGTGTAGATTTATTACAATATCATGCTTTAGTGTTTGGCACAAAAATATATTAGATCTCCACCCCCCACTTCCTGTCTGTCATCCCCCAGTTCTGTTAAGACTTCCTCTCATTGAACTGGGCCTCATTCTAAATGGTCACTTTGTATTGATAGTCCATACTGGTCTTTACTATGGTTCTACATACAGTACCTGTATTGATAGTCCATACTGGTCTTTACTGGTCTTTATCTATGGTTCTACATACAGTACCTGTATTGATAGTCCATACTGGTCTTTACTATGGTTCTACATACAGTACCTGTATTGATAGTCCATACTGGTCTTTACTATGGTTCTACATACAGTATCTGTATTGATAGTCCATACTGGTCTTTACTATGGTTCTACATACAGTATCTGTATTGATAGTCCATACTGGTATACACTATTGGTAGTTGGTTCCCCCATGAAGTGATATAGAATACCTGTATTGATGAGGGCCTCATCATCAAGCTCCACAAAGAAAGCCAGGGGGCAGTAAAACCCTATGGACCTGAAAGGGACTGCAGTGTGCTCCAGTCTCCAACAGGGGGCAGTAAACCCCTATGGACCTGAAAGGGACTGCAGTGTGCTCCAGTCTCCAGCAGGGGGCAGTAAAACCCTATGGATCTGAAAGGGACTGCAGTGTGCTCCAGTCTCCAGCAGGGGGCAGTAAAACCCTATGGACCTGATAGGTACTGCAGTGTGCTCCAGTCTCCAGCAGGGGGCAGTAAAACCCTATGGACCTGAAAGGGAAAGTGAGGAGTAAAAATCAAAAGTGAATTTACATTGATGTTTCCACGGAGACATGAATCATATCTACGAGGCACCAAACTGAAGAAAATGAACTGAAACACGGGGGACTAACTGAACTAAAATAATTCTGTTGCTAAATGTTTTGCTACAGTGTTCTCTAACGAATAACACCCTGGATTCAAATACTATTTGAAATCTTTCCAACACTTTGAGCATTTCCTTTGTCCTCCAGGTGGGCGGGGTTTGTTTGTACTTTTAGGACTTTTCTATTGGTTCCATTACAAAAAACTCAAACACTGCTAATTAAATATTCAACATTATTTTAACGCAGGTCTGTTTCCACATGCAATAAGCCTGTAACGTCTTGTATGATCTCATCAGGTAAAGGTGTGTCAAATGGAAGGGCAAGTCTCCCCACTGAGAGGAAAACATCACTGGTCCACCTCTGCATCAGGTCAGCTATGTTGATCAGTACTGTCCCAGGGATGCTGGGAGCAGAGATGAACTCCCCTGACCTGGTACCACCTATGGAGTTGTCATTTTAATATCAGTTTAACCCCATTACTGCTATAACACATAAACCATGTTAATAGAATGAAATGGATCCAGGTTCCATTTATTCTACATTAGATTTACTACCTGTGGAACACTTCTCCATAGTGTCTGAAATCAAGATGACTGCAGGTCTGAATCCCAAAC
>NW_027003802.1:0-5208 GCF_036934945.1 Oncorhynchus masou masou
ACACGGCAAACGTGTCAGGATTTGGCCAGGGTTGTTCCGGGTTTTTGTCAGTAGATGTCCCCATTGTGCTTTTTGTCCCTGTGTTTTTCCCTTGATCCCCATTATTGTTTGCACCTGTGTCTCGTTTCCCCTGATTGTATTTAAACCCTTTGTTTCCCTCAGTTCTGTGCTCTGTGTTTGTATGTTAGCACCCTGCCCTAGTGTTCTGTGTGCTCTTGTCGATTCCGGGTGACGTTCTTGTGGTATTCTGTTTTTTGTTTTTGTTTATTTTTGGTGAGTTTCTTTTGAGTTCTTTTGTGTTTTACCTACCACCTTTTGTATTTGCCATTTTTGTATTTTAGGATTTTTTCTTTATTAAATACACCGTCTTAAGTACTGCTGTGTCTGCCTCATCTTCTGGGTTCTGCTGTCTATTCGTGGCTCAGTTGGTTAAGTGACTGTTTCTCACTCCGGAGACCCAGGTTCGAAACCGGG
This sequence comes from Oncorhynchus masou masou, assembly GCF_036934945.1. Taxonomy (NCBI): domain Eukaryota; kingdom Metazoa; phylum Chordata; class Actinopteri; order Salmoniformes; family Salmonidae; genus Oncorhynchus; species Oncorhynchus masou. Next base: position 475 of record NW_027003802.1, read on the forward strand.
TCCTGACAGAAACACAGAGCCAAAAATGAACCCAGAGGCAGCCAGTTCCCAGGACCTTTTGCCACGCTGTCCCACCACCAGGAGACTGTCCAACGCCACGAAGCCGCCCTGGTTCAGCAAGAGGCCTTAATGGCTAGACATTCTCATCTTCTGTCGGAGATGCTGACTTCCATTAAGCAAATATCTGATCGACTTACCCCGGCAGCAGTTCCCGTCCCAGTACCTCAAGTTCACGTACCCATGGCAGTTAACCCCCTGGCTGAACCTCGTCTTCCACCTCCCCAACGGTTCTCAGGTGATCCAAGTGCTTGTAAGGGTTTCTCACTCAATGTTCTCTCTCCTTTGAGCTGCAACCTCGTCGTTTCCCACCGACCGGTCTAAGATCGCATATATCATCACCCTGCTGTCGGAAAAAGCCCTGGCCTGGGCTACTGCTGTGTGGGATGCCCATAGTTCCTGCTGTGCCAGCTACTCTGCCTTTGCTGAGGAATTCAAACGAGTGTTTCAAGGCCCAAGCAGTGGTTCTGACTCAGCCAAACAGCTCCTGACTCTCCATCAAGGTTGGCGCAGCGTGACGGACTATGCCATCCAGTTCCGCACTTGGTGATGCCCTTCGGCCTGACCAACGCCCCAGCGGTGTTCCAAGCGCTCATAAACGATGTGCTTAGGGATATGCTTAACATATTTGTGTTCGTTTACTTGGATGACATCCTCATCTTTCGAGGCTCCTTCAAGAACACACTAAGCATGTCAGACAAGTACTCAAACGCCTCCTGGACAGCCATCTGTACGTTAAGCCGGAAAATGTGAATTCTATTCATCCCGAGTACAATTCCTGGAATTGTGGGTGGAACCCGGCCTAATCCAAATGGACCCTAGGAAGGAAGTGTAGCGGATTGGCCCACCCCCAAATCCGTTAAGATGTCTAGCTTCTGGGCTTCACAAACTTTTACCGCAAGCTCAAGAACCTAAACTGTAACGGAAACATAACCTCCTCCCATCCGTCCAACTCCCGGCCTGCTCATTCCAGTCACCCTCTCCTGGGACAACCACAAGCTTCACCTTCAAGCCTTGGTAGACTCTGGAGCCGCAGGTAACTTCATGGATGGTGTCTGGGCGAAGGAGAATGGCGTTCCTCTGAACTTCTAAGTGACCCCATGAGGGTTACTACATTGGATGGAAGCCCTTGGGATCTGGACTTGTCACTCATGTCACTACCTCCTTGAGACTTTCAGTTTCACAACACCAGGAATTGATGAACTTTCATTTGATCTCCTGTTCCGAGTTCCTCTCGTCCTTGGATACCCCTGGCTTCACAGCCATAACCCTCACATCGACTGGTCTGTGGGCACTATCAAGCAGTGGGGTCCTACGTGCCAAGCTACTTGTATTTCCAGAATTCCCGAGTTCTACTCCCGAGTCTTTAGAATCCATCGACCTGACCCGAGTTCCCGAGTGTTACCATGACCTCAAACTGGTGTTTAGCAAACAGAGGGCCACCATGCTACCACCCCATAGATCTTACGATTGCCCCATCGACCTGTTTCCGGGGCACTTGCCCCCAGGGGTCGGATCTTTTCCCTATCTCCACCCGAACGAGCTGCTATGGATACCTACATCAAGGACTCTCTGGAAGCAGGCCTCATGCGTCCATCAACCTCCCGGCGGGAGCAGGGTTTTTCTTTGTGGCCAAGAAAGATGGTGGGTTACGTCCTTGCATCGACTACCGGGGACTCAATGACATAACCGTCCGTAACCGTTACCCGCTACCCCTTATGGCCACAGCCTTCGAGCTGCTCCAGGAAGCAGTTGTTTTCACTAAGCTTGACCTGCGGAACGCATACCATCTTGTGCGGATCAGACCTGGTGACGAGTGGAAGACCGCTTTCAACACGCCCTACTGGTCACTATGAATACTTGGTGATGCCCTTCGGCCTGACCAACGCCCCAGCGGTGTTCCAAGCGCTCATAAACGATGTGCTTAGGGATATGCTTAACATATTTGTGTTCGTTTACTTGGATGACATCCTCATCTTTCGAGCTCCCTTCAAGAACACACTAAGCATGTCAGACAAGTACTCAAACGCCTCCTGACAGCCATCTGTACGTTAAGCCGGAAAAATGTGAATTCCATTCATCCCGAGTACAATTCCTGATTTGTAGTGGAACCGGTCGAATCCAAATGGACCCTAGGAAGGTAGGGCGGTAGCGGATTGGCCCACCCCCAATCCGTTAAGGATGTTCCAGCGTTTCCTGGGCTTCACAAACTTTTACCGCAAGTTCATCAAGAACTTCAGTTTGGTGGCAGCTCCTCTCTCAGCTTTAACCAAGGTGGCAATGCAAGGTTTTTTTGGGGAAGAGAAGCTGAGACGGCCTTCCAAGGACTCAAGCAGCGCGTCCTCTCTGCTCCCATCCTGATACTACCGACTACGGATGAACCATTTGTGGTGGAGGTAGACGATCAGAGGTTGGTGTTGGAGCTGTCCTGTCTCAGAGGGGTGAAGACAAGAAGCTTCATCCGTGCGCTTTCTTCTCACACCGGCTTACCCCGACTGAGAGGAACTACGATGTGGGGGATCGTGAACTCCTAGCGGTTAAGATGGCATTGAAGGAATGGAGACACTGGCTCGAGGGGCTTCTCACCCGTTTCAAGTGCTTACGGACCACAAAAATCTGGAGTATATCCAGCAGGCGAGCGATTGAACTCTAGACAAGCTAGATGGTCTCTTTTCTTCAATCGATTCCAGTTTATCCTCACCTATCGGCCCGGGTCGAAGAATCTCAAACCGGATGCCCTGTCCCGAGTCTACGCTCCTGCCATTCGAGATGACACGGACATGCCTGTCCTTCCTGCTGCTAAGATTGTGGCTCCGATCTCGTGGCAAGTTGAGGATACCGTGAGACGTGCTCAGAAAGCTAAGCGAACCGGACCCTAAAGGAGGCCCTGCCAATCGGTTGTTTGTCCCCAAGGCAGTGAGGACTCAGGTCCTTCTGTGGGGGCACTCGCCTCACCTGTCATCCGGGCGTAGGTCGCACCTTGGAGTTCATCCAGCGTAAGTTCTGGTGGCCTACCATAAGAGAAGACGTTGCCACTTTCGTCAATGCCTGCCCCGTGTGCTGCCAGGGCAAATCTTCTCACCTCCGCCCTCAAGGACTCCCTTCACCCTTTACCTGTTCCCCCACAGACCCTGGTCCCATATCTCATTGGACTTTATTACTGGACTTCTCCATCCCATGGCAATACTACTATCCTAGTCATAATCGACAGGTTTTCAAAGGCGGCCAGGTTCGTCCCTCTGACTAAGTTACCTTCTGCCAAGGAAACGGCTGAGTTGGTAATTAATCATGTGTTCCGAGTCTTCGGCATTCCTCAAGATGTGGTTTCTGACAGAGGTCCCCAGTTCGCCTCAAGGTTTTGGAAGGCCTTCTGCCAACTCATGGGGCTTCTGCCAGTCTATCTTCAGGGTACCATCCGGAGTCCAACGGCCAAACAGAGAGGATGAATCAAGAGCTGGAAACCACCCTCCGATGTATGACTCGTGACAACCCGTCCACATGGTCATCCTTTATTGTTTGGGCCGAATACGCGCACAACACCTTGCGCTCCTCCTCCACTGGTATGTCCCCGCACGAGTGTCAGTTTGGCTATGCTCCTCCATTGTTCCCGGACCAGGAGGCAGAAGTCAGAGTGCCTTCAGCCTTGAGGTTCGTCAGACGCTGTCGGCTTATGTGGAGGAAGACCCGTCTTAATCTGATGTGTTCCTCACAGAGGTATCAACAACAAGCCAACAGACGTCGCCGTCCCGGGCCTACCCCTGCGCCCGGCCAGAGTCTGGCTTTCCACAAGAGACTTTTACCTCTCACAATTGGAGTCTCAAGCTGTCCCAAAATACATCGGTCCCTTCAAGGTTGCCAGGAGAGTTAACCCAGTTTCTTATCGCCTACACTTACCCAGATCCCTTAAGATTAATCCCACATTTCATGTGTCATTGTTAAAACCTGTTGTTTTTTCTCCTTGTCCCGGCAGACAGACCCCCCCCTCCGCCTCGTGTCATTGGAGGCCAGCCCGAAAGATCCATCCACCGGATACTGGATTCCCGCCGGGTGCAGCGGTCCTGGCAGTATCTGGTGGACTGGGAAGGCTACGGTCCTGAGGAGCGCTCCTGGGTTCCTGCCAAAGACATCCTGGACCCTGACCTCATTCGTCAGTTCAGGGTCCTCCACCCTGAGAGAGCTGGTAGGAACGTCAGGAGCCGTTCCTAGGGGGATTCTGTCAGGATTTGGCCAGGGTTGTTCGGGTTTTTGTCACTAGATGCCCCCATTGTGCTTTTTGTCCTATGTTTTTCCTTGATCCCCATTATTGTTTGCACCTGTGTCTCGTTTCCCCTGATTGTATTTAAACCCTTTGTTTCCCTCAGTTCTGTGCTCTGTGTTTGTATGTTAGCACCCTGCCCTAGTGTTCTGTGTGCTCTTGTCGATTCGGGTGACGTTCTTGTGGTATTCTGTTTTTGTTTTTGTTTATTTTTGGTGAGTTTCTTTTAGGTCTTTTTGTTTTACCTACCACCTTTTGGATTTGCCATTTTTGTATTTTAGGATTTTTTCTTTATTAAATACACCGTCTTAAGTACTGCTGTGTCTGCCTCATCTTCTGGGTTCTGCTGTCTATTCGTGGCTCAGTTGGTTAAGTGACTGTTTCTCACTCCGGAGACCCAGGTTCGAAACCGGGTCCTGACA
>NW_027003803.1:0-5208 GCF_036934945.1 Oncorhynchus masou masou
TGTCAGGATTTGGCCAGGGTTGTTCCGGGTTTTTGTCAGTAGATGTCCCCATTGTGCTTTTTGTCCCTGTGTTTTTCCCTTGATCCCCATTATTGTTTGCACCTGTGTCTCGTTTCCCCTGATTGTATTTAAACCCTTTGTTTCCCTCAGTTCTGTGCTCTGTGTTTGTATGTTAGCACCCTGCCCTAGTGTTCTGTGTGCTCTTGTCGATTCCGGGTGACGTTCTTGTGGTATTCTGTTTTTTGTTTTTGTTTATTTTTGGTGAGTTTCTTTTGAGTTCTTTTGTGTTTTACCTACCACCTTTTGGATTTGCCATTTTTGTATTTTAGGATTTTTTCTTTATTAAATACACCGTCTTAAGTACTGCTGTGTCTGCCTCATCTTCTGGGTTCTGCTGTCTATTCGTGGCTCAGTTGGTTAAGTGACTGTTTCTCACTCCGGAGACCCAGGTTCGAAACCGGGTCCTGACAGAAACACAGAGCCAAAAATGAACCCAGAGGCAGCTCAGTTCCCCCAGGACCTTTTGCCACGCTGTCCCACCACCAGGAGACTGTCCAACGCCACGGCCGCCTGGTTCAGCAAGAGGCCTTAATGGCCAGACATTCTCATCTTCTGTCGGAGATGCTGACTTCCCATTAAGCAAATATCTGATCGACTTACCCACGGCAGCAGTTCCGTCCCAGTACCTCAAGTTCACGTACCCATGGCAGTTAACCCCTGGCTGAACCTCGTCTTCCACCTCCCCAACGGTTCTCAGGTGATCCAAGTGCTTGTAAGGGTTTCTCACTCAATGTTCTCTCTCCTTTGAGCTGCAACCTCGTTTCCCACCGACCGGTCTAAGATCGCATATATCATCACCCTGCTGTGGAAAAAGCCCTGGCCTGGGCTACTGCTGTGTGGGATGCCCATAGTTCCTGCTGTGCAGCTACTCTGCCTTTGCTGAGGAATTCAAGCAGTGTTTCAAGGCCCAAGCAGTGGTTCTGACTCAGCCAAACAGCTCTGACTCTCCATCAAGGTTGGCGCAGCGTGACGGACTATGCCATCCAGTTCCGCACGGTGGCAGCAGCGAGTGGCTGGAACAACGAGCGCTCACGGTGTGCTTTCTGAAAGGCCTTTCCGACACTATCCAAGATGAACTGGCCACTCGGGAACCACCGGACAATCTCGAGTCCCTGATCAAGTTGGCCTCACGCATTGACCAGCGTCTGAGAGAGAGAGAACTCAACCGTAGACCTCTAGCTCCTATCAGTCCCAGCTCCGAGTCCCACCTTTATCATCACTGGCTCACCGGAACCCATGCAGATTGGACGCATCTCCCAGGCTGAGAGAGACCGCCGGATGAGGGAGCGACGCTGTCTATATTGCGGCAAACGGGCCATTTCCGTTCCACGTGTCCCGGGCTCCAGGGAAACGCTCTGTCCGTACAGACCGGGGGGAACTGCTCAGCGGGGAAACATAACCTCCTCCCATCCGTCCAACACGTCTGCTCATTCCAGTCACCTCTCTGGGGACAAAGCCACAAGCTTCACCTTCAAGCCTTGGTAGACTCTGGAGCCACTTAGGTAACTTCATGGATGGTGTCTGGGCGAAGGAGAATGGCGTTCCCTCTGAACTTCTAAGTGACCCCATGAGGGTTACTACATTGGATGGAAGCCCTTTGGGATCTGGACTTGTCACTCATGTCACTACCTCCTTGAGACTTTCCAGTTTCACAACACCAGGAATTGATGAACTTTCATTTGATCTCCTGTTCGAGTTCCCTCTCGTCCTTGGATACCCCTGGCTTCACAGCCATAACCCTCACATCGACTGGTCTGTGGGCACTATCAAGCAGTGGGGTCCTCGTGCCAAGCTACTTGTATTTTCCAGAATTCCCCCGAGTTCTCCCGAGTCTTTAGAATCCATGACCTGACCCGAGTTCCGAGTGTTACCATGACCTCAAACTGGTGTTTAGCAAACAGAGGGCCACCATGCTACCACCCCATAGATCTTACGATTGCCCCATCGACCTGTTTCCGGGCACTTGCCCCCAGGGGTCGGATCTTTTCCCTATCTCCACCCGAACGAGCTGCTATGGATACCTACATCAAGGACTCTCTGGAAGCAGGCCTCATGCGTCCATCAACCTCCCCGGCGGGAGCAGGGTTTCTTTGTGGCCAAGAAAGATGGTGGGTTACGTCCTTGCATCGACTACCGGGGACTCAATGACATAACCGTCCGTAACCGTTACCCGCTACCCCTTATGGCCACAGCCTTCGAGCTGCTCAGGAAGCAGTTGTTTTCACTAAAGCTTGACCTGGACGCATACCATCTTGTGCGGATCAGACCTGGTGACGAGTGGGCCGCTTTCAACACGCCTACTGGTCACTATGAATACTGGTGATGCCCTTCGGCCTGACCAACGCCCCAGCGGTGTTCAAAGCGCTCATAAACGATGTGCTTCGGGATATGCTTAACATATTTGTGTTCGTTTACTTGGATGACATCCTCATCTTTTGAGCTCCCTTCAAGAACACACTAAGCATGTCAGACAAGTACTCAAACGCCTCCTGGACAGCCATCTGTACGTTAAGCGGAAAAATGTGAATTCCATTCATCCAGTACAATTCCTGGGATTTGTAGTGGAACCCGGTCGAATCCAAATGGACCCTAGGAAGGTAGGCGGTAGCGGATTGGCCCACCCCAAATCCGTTAAGGATGTTCAGCGTTTCCTGGGCTTCACAAACTTTTACCGCAAGTTCATCAAGAACTTCAGTTTGGTGGCAGCTCCTCTCTCAGCTTTAACCAAAGGTGGCAATGCAAGGTTTTTGGGAAGAGAAGCTGAGGCAGGCCTTCCAAGGACTCAAGCAGCGCATCCTCTCTGCTCCCATCCTGATACTACCGACTACGGATGAACCATTTGTGGTGGAGGTAGACGCATCAGAGGTTGGTGTTGGAGCTGTCCTGTCTCAGAGGGGTGAAGACAAGAGGCTTCATCCGTTCGCAGCTTTCTTCTCACACCGGGACACCCGACTGAGAGGAACTACGATGTGGGGATCGTGAACTCCTAGCGGTTAAGATGGCATTGAAGGAATGGAGACACTGGCTCGAGGGGCTTCTCACCCGTTTCAAGTGCTTACGGACCACAAAAAATCTGGAGTATATCCAGCAGGCGAAGCGATTGAACTCTAGACAAGCTAGATGGTCTCTTTTCTTCAATCGATTCCAGTTTATCCTCACCTATCGGCCCGGGTCGAAGAATCTCAAACCGGATGCCCTGTCCCGAGTCTACGCTCCTGCCATTCGAGATGACACGGACATGCCTGTCCTTCCTGCTGCTAAGATTGTGGCTCCGATCTCGTGGCAAGTTGAGGATACCGTGAGACGTGCTCAAGCTAGCGAACCGGACCCTAAAGGAGGCCCTGCCAATCGGTTGTTTGTCCCCAAGGCAGTGAGGACTCAGGTCCTTCTGTGGGGGCACTCCTCTCGCCCTCACCTGTCATCCGGGCGTAGGTCGCACCTTGGAGTTCATCCAGCGTAAGTTCTGGTGGCCTACCATAAGAGAAGACGTTGCCACTTTCGTCAATGCCTGCCCCGTGTGCTGCCAGGGCAAATCTTCTCACCTCCGCCCTCAAGGACTCCTTCATCCCTTTACCTGTTCCCCACAGACCCTGGTCCCATATCTCATTGGACTTTATTACTGGACTTCCTCCATCCCATGGCAATACTACTATCCTAGTCATAATCGACAGGTTTTCAAAGGCTGGCCAGGTTCGTCCCTCTGACTAAGTTACCTTCTGCCAAGGAAACGGCTGAGTTGGTAATTAATCATGTGTTCGAGTCTTGACATTCCTCAAGATGTGGTTTCTGACAGAGGTCCCCAGTTCGCCTCAAGGTTTTGGAAGGCCTTCTGCCAACTCATAGGGGGCTTCTGCCAGTCTATCTTCAGGGTACCATCCGGAGTCCAACGGCCAAACAGAGAGGATGAATCAAGAGCTGGAAACCACCCTCCGATGTATGACTCGTGACAACCCGTCCACATGGTCATCCTTTATTGTTTGGGCCGAATACGCGCACAACACCTTGCGCTCCTCCTCCACTGGTATGTCCCCGCACGAGTGTCAGTTTGGCTATGCTCCTCCATTGTTCCCGGACCAGGAGGCAGAAGTCAGAGTGCCTTCAGCCTTGAGGTTCGTCAGACGCTGTCGGCTTATGTGGAGGAAGACCCGTCTTAATCTGATGCGTTCCTCACAGAGGTATCAACAACAAGCCAACAGACGTCGCCGTCCCGGGCCTACCCTGCGCCCCGGCCAGAGAGTCTGGCTTTCCACAAGAGACTTACCTCTACGGGTGGAGTCTCGCAAGCTGTCCCAAAAATACATCGGTCCCTTCAAGGTTGCCAGGAGAGTTAACCCAGTTTCTTATCGCCTACACTTACCCAGATCCCTTAAGATTAATCCCACATTTCATGTGTCATTGTTAAAACCTGTTGTTTTTCTCCCCTTGTCCCGGCAGACAGACCTCCCCCTCCGCCTCGTGTCATTGGAGGCCAGCCGGCTTATACCGTCCACCGGATACTGGATTCCCGCCGGGTGCAGCGGTCCTGGCAGTATCTGGTGGACTGGGAAGGCTACGGTCCTGAGGAGCGCTCCTGGGTTCCTGCCAAAGACATCCTGGACCCTGACCTCATTCGTCAGTTCAGGGTCCTCCACCCTGAAGAGCTGGTAGGAACGTCAGGAGCCGTTCCTAGGGGGGATTCTGTCAGGATTTGGCCAGGGTTGTTCCGGGTTTTTGTCAGTAGATGTCCCCATTGTGCTTTTTGTCCCTGTGTTTTTCCCTTGATCCCCATTATTGTTTGCACCTGTGTCTCGTTTCCCCTGATTGTATTTAAACCCTTTGTTTCCCTCAGTTCTGTGCTCTGTGTTTGTATGTTAGCACCCTGCCCTAGTGTTCTGTGTGCTCTTGTCGATTCCGGGTGACGTTCTTGTGGTATTCTGTTTTTGTTTTTGTTTATTTTTGGTGAGTTTCTTTTGAGTTCTTCTGTGTTTTACCTACCACCTTTTGGATTTGCCATTTTTGTATTTTAGGATTTTTTCTTTATTAAATACACCGTCTTAAGTACTGCTGTGTCTGCCTCATCTTCTGGGTTCTGCTGTCTATTCGTGGCTCAGTTGGTTAAGTGACTGTTTCTCCCTCCGGAGACCCAGGTTCGAAACCGGGTCCTGACAA
>NW_027003804.1:0-5207 GCF_036934945.1 Oncorhynchus masou masou
ACCTCCCAGACACCACAACCCAGACAGTATCAGACTCTACCATTACACATCAACCTCCCAGACACCACAACCCAGACAGTGTCAGACTCTACCATTACAAATAAACCTCCCAGACAGTGTCAGACTCTACCATTACACATAAACCTCCCAGACACCACAACCCAGATAGTGTCAGACTCTACCATTACACATAAACCTCCCAGACACCACGACCCAGACAGTGTCAGACTCTACCAGTACACATCAACCTCCCAGACACCACAACCCAGACAGAGTCAGACTCTACCATTACACATCAACCTCCCAGACACCACAACCCAGACAGTGTCAGACTCTACCATTACACATAAACCTCCCAGACACCACAACCCAGACAGTGTCAGACTCCACCATTACACATAAACCTCCCAGACAGTGTCAGACTCTACCATTACACATAAACCTCCCAGACAGTGTCAGACTCTACCATTACACATCAACCTCCCAGACACCACAACCCAGACAGTGTCAGACTCTACCAGTACACATCAACCTCCCAGACACCACAACCCAGACAGTGTCAGACTCTACCATTACACATATAGACACTCACCCAGACAGTAGTCAGACTCTACCATTACACATCAACCTCCCAGACACCACAACCCAGACAGTGTCAGACTCTACCAGTACACATCAACCTCCCAGACACCACAACACAGACTGTGTCAGACTCTACCATTACACATAAACCTCCCAGACAGTGTCAGACTCTACCATTACACATAAACCTCCCAGACACCACGACCCAGACAGAGTGTCAGACTCTACCAGTACACATAAACCTCCCAGACACCACGACCCAGACAGAGTCAGACTCTACCAGTACGCATAAACCTCCCAGACACCACGACCCAGACAGAGTGTCAGACTCTACCATTACACATAAACCTCCCAGACACCACAACCCAGACAGAGTGTCAGACTCTACCATTACACATAAACCTCCCAGACACCACAACCCAGACAGAGTCAGACTCTACCATTACACATAAACCTCCCAGACACCACAACCCAGACAGAGTGTCAGACTCTACCATTACACATCAACCTCCCAGACACCACAACCCAGACAGTGTCAGACTCTACCATTACACATACACCTCCCAGACACCACAACCCAGACAGTGTCAGACTCTACCATTACGCATAAACCTCCCAGACACCACGACACAGACAGAGTGTCAGACTCTACCAGTACACATAAACCTCCCAGACACCACAACCCAGACAGTGTCAGACTCTACCATTACACATAAACCTCCCAGACACCACGACACAGCCAGAGTGTCAGACTCTACCATTACACATAAACCTCCCAGACACCACAACCCAGACAGAGTCAGACTCTACCATTACACATAAACCTCCCAGACACCACAACCCAGACAGTGTCAGACTCTACCATTACACATAAACCTCCCAGACACCACAACCCAGACAGTGTCAGACTCTACCATTACACAGAAACCTCCCAGACACCACAACCCAGACAGTGTCAGACTCTACCATTACACATAAACCTCCCAGACACCACGACCCAGACAGAGTGTCAGACTCTACCAGTACACATAAACCTCCCAGATACCACAACCCAGACAGAGTCAGACTCTACCATTACACATAAACCTCCCAGACACCACAACCCAGCCAGAGTCAGACTCTACCATCACACATAAACCTCCCAGACACCACAACCCAGACAGAGTCAGACACTACCATTACACATAAACCTCCCAGACACCACAACCCAGACAGTGTCAGACTCTACCATTACACATAAACCTCCCAGACACCACAACCCAGACAGAGTCAGACTCTACCAGTACACATCAACCTCCCAGACACCACAACCCAGACAGTGTCAGACTCTACCATTACACATCAACCTCCCAGACACCACGACACAGACAGTGTCAGACTCTACCATTACACATCAAACCTCCCAGACACCACAACCCAGACAGTATCAGACTCTACCATTACACAAAACCTCCCCAGACACCACAACCCAGACAGAGTCAGACTTACCATTACACATAAACCTCCCAGACACCACAACCCAGACAGTGTCAGACTCTACCATTACACATCAACCTCCCAGACACCACGACACAGACAGTGTCAGACTCTACCATTACGCATAAACCTCCCAGACACCACAACCCAGACAGTGTCAGACTCTACCATTACACATAAAACTCCCAGACACCACAACCCAGACAGTGTCAGACTCTACCATTACACATAAGCCTCCCTGACACCACAACCCAGACAGTGTCAGACTCTACCATTACACATAAACCTCCCAGACACCACAACACAGACAGTGTCAGACTCTACCATTACACAGTGTCAGAAACCTCCCAGACACCACGACAGACAGAGTGTCAGACTCTGCCATTACACATAAACCTCCCAGACACCACAACCCAGCCAGAGTCAGACTCTACCATCACACATAAACCTCCCAGACACCACAACCCAGACAGAGTCAGACACCATCACCACCTCCTAGACACCACAACCAGACTGTGACATACCATTACACATAAACCTCCCAGACACCACAACCCAGACAGTGTCAGACTCTACCATTACACATAAACCTCCCAGACACCACAACCCAGACAGAGTCAGACTCTACCAGTAGTACATCAACCTCCCAGACACACAACCCAGACAGTGTCAGACTCTACCATTACACATAAAACCTCCCAGACACCACGACCCAGACAGAGGTCAGACTCTACCATCACACATAAACCTCCCAGACACCACAACCCAGACAGAGTCAGACCATTACATATAAACCTCCCAGACACACAACCCAGACAGAGTGTCAGACTCTACCATTACACATCAACCTCCCAGACACCACAACCCAGACAGTGTCAGACTCTACCATTACACATAAACCTCCCAGACACCACAACCCAGACAGTGTCAGACTCTACCATTACACATAAACCTCCCAGACACCACGACCCAGACAGAGTGTCAGACTCTACCAGTACACATAAACCTCCCAGACACCACAACCCAGACAGTGTCAGACTCTACCATTACACATAAACCTCCCAGACACCACAACCCAGCCAGATGTCAGACTCTACCATTACACATAAACCTCCCAGACACCACAACCCAGACAGATGTCAGACTCTACCATTACACATAAACCTCCCAGACACCACAACCCAGACAGTGTCAGACTCTACCATTACACATCAACCTCCCAGACACCACAACCCAGACAGTGTCAGACTCTACCATTACACATAAACCTCCCAGACACCACAACCCAGACAGTGTCAGACTCTACCATTACACATAAACCTCCCAGACACCACAACCCAGACAGTGTCAGACTCTACCATTACACATAAACCTCCCAGACACCACGACCCAGACAGAGTGTCAGACTCTACCAGTACACATAAACCTCCCAGACACCACAACCCAGACAGAGTCAGACTCTACCATTACACATCAACCTCCCAGACACCACAACCCAGACAGTGTCAGACTCTACCATTACACATAAACCTCCCAGACACCACAACCCAGCCAGAGTCAGACTCTACCATCACACATAAACCTCCCAGACACCACAACCCAGACAGAGTCAGACACTACCATTACACATAAACCTCCCAGACACCACAACCCAGACAGTGTCAGACTCTACCATTACACATAAACCTCCCAGACACCACAACCCAGACAGAGTCAGACTCTACCAGTACACATCAACCTCCCAGACACCACAACCCAGACAGTGTCAGACTCTACCATTACACATCAACCTCCCAGACACCACGACACAGACAGTGTCAGACTCTACCATTACACATAAACCTCCCAGACACCACAACCCAGACAGTATCAGACTCTACCATTACACATAAACCTCCCAGACACCACAACCCAGACAGAGTCAGACTCTACCAGTACACATCAACCTCCCAGACACCACAACCCAGACAGTGTCAGACTCTACCATTACACATCAACCTCCCAGACACCACGACACAGACAGTGTCAGACTCTACCATTACGCATAAACCTCCCAGACACCACAACCCAGACAGTGTCAGACTCTACCATTACACATAAACCTCCCAGACACCACAACCTAGACAGTGTCAGACTCTACCATTACACATAAGCCTCCCAGACACCACAACCCAGACAGTGTCAGACTCTACCATTACACATAAACCTCCCAGACACCACAACCCAGACAGTGTCAGACTCTACCATTACACATAAACCTCCCAGACACCACGACCCAGACAGAGTGTCAGACTCTACCAGTACACATAAACCTCCCAGATACCACAACCCAGACAGAGTCAGACTCTACCATTACACATAAACCTCCCAGACACCACAACCCAGACAGAGTGTCAGACTCTACCATTACACATAAACCTCCCAGACACCACAACCCAGACAGAGTCAGACTCTACCATTACACATAAACCTCCCAGACACCACAACCCAGACAGAGTCAGACTCTACCATTACACATAAACCTCCCAGACACCACAACCCAGACAGTGTCAGACTCTACCATTACACATAAACCTCCCAGACACCACAACCCAGACAGAGTCAGACTCTACCAGTACACATAAACCTCCCAGACACCACAACCCAGACAGTGTCAGACTCTACCATTACACATAAACCTCCCAGACACCACGACCCAGACAGAGTGTCAGACTCTACCATTACACATAAACCTCCCAGACACCACAACCCAGACAGAGTCAGACTCTACCATTACACATAAACCTCCCAGACACCACAACCCAGACAGAGTGTCAGACTCTACCATTACACATCAACCTCCCAGACACCACAACCCAGACAGTGTCAGACTCTACCATTACACATCAACCTCCCAGACACCACAACCCAGACAGTGTCAGACTCTACCATTACACATAAACCTCCCAGACACCACAACCCAGACAGTATCAGACTCTACCATTACACATAAACCTCCCAGACACCACAACCCAGACAGAGTGTCAGACTCTACCATTACACATAAACCTCCCAGACACCACGACCCAGACAGTGTCAGACTCTACCAGTACACATAAACCTCCCAGACAGCACAACCCAGACAGTGTCAGACTCTACCATTACACATA